>NW_028247101.1:0-115209 GCF_964263255.1 Lissotriton vulgaris | reverse complement strand
CCGGGAAGTTAATTAAATACCATTTGGAGGCATTTAATGTTCGAGCAAAAACGGCTGATTTTCGACAAAAGAGATAACACCCCCCCATTACGTCATGCTTCAGAAATGTGGAAAATGGTCCGTTTTCAAATGTTTTATTTTTGAACGTCAGTTCACATTTGTAGGTGGATCATCAGTGTTAGAGCTAAAATTAGCATGTTTAAAGTGATTTTCATGCTTCCAGGGGCCCAAAACACAAGATTTATGGAATGGTTAAAAGTGCATGAAAATGGCCAATTTACTCACTCTGAGTTCTCAAAAAGGGTTTCTTCACCCCGGGAAGTTAATTAAATACCATTTGGAGGCATTTAATGTTCGAGCAAAAACGGCCGATTTTCGACAAAAGAGATAACACCCCCCCATTACGTCATGCTTCAGAAATGTGGAAAATGGTCCGTTTTCAAATGTTTTATTTTTGAACGTCAGTTCACATTTGTAGGTGGATCATCAGTGTTAGAGCTAAAATTAGCATGTTTAAAGTGATTTTCATGCTTCCAGGGGCCCAAAACACAAGATTTATGGAATGGTTAAAAGTGCATGAAAATGGCCAATTTACTCACTCTGAGTTCTCAAAAAGGTTTCTTCACCCCGGGAAGTTAATTAAATACCATTTGGAGGCATTTAATGTTCGAGCAAAAACGGCTGATTTTCGACAAAAGAGATAACACCCCCCCATTACGTCATGCTTCAGAAATGTGGAAAATGGTCCGTTTTCAAATGTTTTATTTTTGAACGTCAGTTCACATTTGTAGGTGGATCATCAGTGTTAGAGCTAAAATTAGCATGTTTAAAGTGATTTTCATGCTTCCAGGGGCCCAAAACACAAGATTTATGGAATGGTTAAAAGTGCATGAAAATGGCCAATTTACTCACTCTGAGTTCTCAAAAAGGGTTTCTTCACCCCGGGAAGTTAATTAAATACCATTTGGAGGCATTTAATGTTCGAGCAAAAACAGCTGATTTTCGACAAAAGAGATAACACCCCCCCATTACGTCATGCTTCAGAAATGTGGAAAATGGTCCGTTTTCAAATGTTTTATTTTTGAACGTCAGTTCACATTTGTAGGTGGATCATCAGTGTTAGAGCTAAAATTAGCATGTTTAAAGTGATTTTCATGCTTCCAGGGGCTCGGGAAGTTAATTAAATACCATTTGGAGGCATTTAATGTTCGAGCAAAAACGGCTGATTTTCGACAAAAGATATAACACCCCCCCATTACGTCATGCTTCAGAAATGTGGAAAATGGTCCGTTTTCAAATGTTTTATTTTTGAACGTCAGTTCACATTTGTAGGTGGATCATCAGTGTTAGAGCTAAAATTAGCATGTTTAAAGTGATTTTCATGCTTCCAGGGGCTCGGGAAGTTAATTAAATACCATTTGGAGGCATTTAATGTTCGAGCAAAAACGGCTGATTTTCGACAAAAGAGATAACACCCCCCCATTACGTCATGCTTCAGAAATGTGGAAAATGGTCCGTTTTCAAATGTTTTATTTTTGAACGTCAGTTCACATTTGTAGGTGGATCATCAGTGTTAGAGCTAAAATTAGCATGTTTAAAGTGATTTTCATGCTTCCAGGGGCCCAAAACACAAGATTTATGGAATGGTTAAAAGTGCATGAAAATGGCCAATTTACTCACTCTGAGTTCTCAAAAAGGGTTTCTTCACCCCGGGAAGTTAATTAATTACCATTTGGAGGCATTTAATGTTCGAGCAAAAACGGCTGATTTTCGACAAAAGAGATAACACCCCCCCATTACGTCATGCTTCAGAAATGTGGAAAATGGTCCGTTTTCAAATGTTTTATTTTTGAACGTCAGTTCACATTTGTAGGTGGATCATCAGTGTTAGAGCTAAAATTAGCATGTTTAAAGTGATTTTCATGCTTCCAGGGGCTCGGGAAGTTAATTAAATACCATTTGGAGGCATTTAATGTTCGAGCAAAAACGGCTGATTTTCGACAAAAGAGATAACACCCCCCCATTACGTCATGCTTCAGAAATGTGGAAAATGGTCCGTTTTCAAATGTTTTATTTTTGAACGTCAGTTCACATTTGTAGGTGGATCATCAGTGTTAGAGCTAAAATTAGCATGTTTAAAGTGATTTTCATGCTTCCAGGGGCTCGGGAAGTTAATTAAATACCATTTGGAGGCATTTAATGTTCGAGCAAAAACGGCTGATTTTCGACAAAAGAGATAACACCCCCCCATTACGTCATGCTTCAGAAATGTGGAAAATGGTCCGTTTTCAAATGTTTTATTTTTGAACGTCAGTTCACATTTGTAGGTGGATCATCAGTGTTAGAGCTAAAATTAGCATGTTTAAAGTGATTTTCATGCTTCCAGGGGCCCAAAACACAAGATTTATGGAATGGTTAAAAGTGCATGAAAATGGCCAATTTACTCACTCTGAGTTCTCAAAAAGGGTTTCTTCACCCCGGGAAGTTAATTAATTACCATTTGGAGGCATTTAATGTTCGAGCAAAAACGGCTGATTTTCGACAAAAGAGATAACACCCCCCCATTACGTCATGCTTCAGAAATGTGGAAAATGGTCCGTTTTCAAATGTTTTATTTTTGAACGTCAGTTCACATTTGTAGGTGGATCATCAGTGTTAGAGCTAAAATTAGCATGTTTAAAGTGATTTTCATGCTTCCAGGGGCTCGGGAAGTTAATTAAATACCATTTGGAGGCATTTAATGTTCGAGCAAAAACGGCTGATTTTCGACAAAAGAGATAACACCCCCCCATTACGTCATGCTTCAGAAATGTGGAAAATGGTCCGTTTTCAAATGTTTTATTTTTGAACGTCAGTTCACATTTGTAGGTGGATCATCAGTGTTAGAGCTAAAATTAGCATGTTTAAAGTGATTTTCATGCTTCCAGGGGCTCGGGAAGTTAATTAAATACCATTTGGAGGCAATTAATGTTCGAGCAAAAACGGCTGATTTTCGACAAAAGAGATAACACCCCCCATTACGTCATGCTTCAGAAATGTGGAAAATGGTCCGTTTTCAAATGTTTTATTTTTGAACGTCAGTTCACATTTGTAGGTGGATCATCAGTGTTAGAGCTAAAATTAGCATGTTTAAAGTGATTTTCATGCTTCCAGGGGCCCAAAACACAAGATTTATGGAATGGTTAAAAGTGCATGAAAATGGCCAATTTACTCACTCTGAGTTCTCAAAAAGGGTTTCTTCACCCCGGGAAGTTAATTAAATACCATTTGGAGGCATTTAATGTTCGAGCAAAAACGGCTGATTTTCGACAAAAGAGATAACACCCCCCCATTACGTCATGCTTCAGAAATGTGGAAAATGGTCCGTTTTCAAATGTTTTATTTTTGAACGTCAGTTCACATTTGTAGGTGGATCATCAGTGTTAGAGCTAAAATTAGCATGTTTAAAGTGATTTTCATGCTTCCAGGGGCCCAAAACACAAGATTTATGGAATGGTTAAAAGTGCATGAAAATGGCCAATTTACTCACTCTGAGTTCTCAAAAAGGGTTTCTTCACCCCGGGAAGTTAATTAAATACCATTTGGAGGCATTTAATGTTCGAGCAAAAACGGCCGATTTTCGACAAAAGAGATAACACCCCCCCATTACGTCATGCTTCAGAAATGTGGAAAATGGTCCGTTTTCAAATGTTTTATTTTTGAACGTCAGTTCACATTTGTAGGTGGATCATCAGTGTTAGAGCTAAAATTAGCATGTTTAAAGTGATTTTCATGCTTCCAGGGGCCCAAAACACAAGATTTATGGAATGGTTAAAAGTGCATGAAAATGGCCAATTTACTCACTCTGAGTTCTCAAAAAGGGTTTCTTCACCCCGGGAAGTTAATTAAATACCATTTGGAGGCATTTAATGTTCGAGCAAAAACGGCTGATTTTCGACAAAAGAGATAACACCCCCCCATTACGTCATGCTTCAGAAATGTGGAAAATGGTCCGTTTTCAAATGTTTTATTTTTGAACGTCAGTTCACATTTGTAGGTGGATCATCAGTGTTAGAGCTAAAATTAGCATGTTTAAAGTGATTTTCATGCTTCCAGGGGCCCAAAACACAAGATTTATGGAATGGTTAAAAGTGCATGAAAATGGCCAATTTACTCACTCTGAGTTCTCAAAAAGGGTTTCTTCACCCCGGGAAGTTAATTAAATACCATTTGGAGGCATTTAATGTTCGAGCAAAAACAGCTGATTTTCGACAAAAGAGATAACACCCCCCCATTACGTCATGCTTCAGAAATGTGGAAAATGGTCCGTTTTCAAATGTTTTATTTTTGAACGTCAGTTCACATTTGTAGGTGGATCATCAGTGTTAGAGCTAAAATTAGCATGTTTAAAGTGATTTTCATGCTTCCAGGGGCTCGGGAAGTTAATTAAATACCATTTGGAGGCATTTAATGTTCGAGCAAAAACGGCTGATTTTCGACAAAAGATATAACACCCCCCCATTACGTCATGCTTCAGAAATGTGGAAAATGGTCCGTTTTCAAATGTTTTATTTTTGAACGTCAGTTCACATTTGTAGGTGGATCATCAGTGTTAGAGCTAAAATTAGCATGTTTAAAGTGATTTTCATGCTTCCAGGGGCTCGGGAAGTTAATTAAATACCATTTGGAGGCATTTAATGTTCGAGCAAAAACGGCTGATTTTCGACAAAAGAGATAACACCCCCCCATTACGTCATGCTTCAGAAATGTGGAAAATGGTCCGTTTTCAAATGTTTTATTTTTGAACGTCAGTTCACATTTGTAGGTGGATCATCAGTGTTAGAGCTAAAATTAGCATGTTTAAAGTGATTTTCATGCTTCCAGGGGCCCAAAACACAAGATTTATGGAATGGTTAAAAGTGCATGAAAATGGCCAATTTACTCACTCTGAGTTCTCAAAAAGGGTTTCTTCACCCCGGGAAGTTAATTAATTACCATTTGGAGGCATTTAATGTTCGAGCAAAAACGGCTGATTTTCGACAAAAGAGATAACACCCCCCCATTACGTCATGCTTCAGAAATGTGGAAAATGGTCCGTTTTCAAATGTTTTATTTTTGAACGTCAGTTCACATTTGTAGGTGGATCATCAGTGTTAGAGCTAAAATTAGCATGTTTAAAGTGATTTTCATGCTTCCAGGGGCCCAAAACACAAGATTTATGGAATGGTTAAAAGTGCATGAAAATGGCCAATTTACTCACTCTGAGTTCTCAAAAAGGGTTTCTTCACCCCGGGAAGTTAATTAATTACCATTTGGAGGCATTTAATGTTCGAGCAAAAACGGCTGATTTTCGACAAAAGAGATAACACCCCCCCATTACGTCATGCTTCAGAAATGTGGAAAATGGTCCGTTTTCAAATGTTTTATTTTTGAACGTCAGTTCACATTTGTAGGTGGATCATCAGTGTTAGAGCTAAAATTAGCATGTTTAAAGTGATTTTCATGCTTCCAGGGGCTCGGGAAGTTAATTAAATACCATTTGGAGGCATTTAATGTTCGAGCAAAAACGGCTGATTTTCGACAAAAGAGATAACACCCCCCCATTACGTCATGCTTCAGAAATGTGGAAAATGGTCCGTTTTCAAATGTTTTATTTTTGAACGTCAGTTCACATTTGTAGGTGGATCATCAGTGTTAGAGCTAAAATTAGCATGTTTAAAGTGATTTTCATGCTTCCAGGGGCTCGGGAAGTTAATTAAATACCATTTGGAGGCATTTAATGTTCGAGCAAAAACGGCTGATTTTCGACAAAAGAGATAACACCCCCCCATTACGTCATGCTTCAGAAATGTGGAAAATGGTCCGTTTTCAAATGTTTTATTTTTGAACGTCAGTTCACATTTGTAGGTGGATCATCAGTGTTAGAGCTAAAATTAGCATGTTTAAAGTGATTTTCATGCTTCCAGGGGCCCAAAACACAAGATTTATGGAATGGTTAAAAGTGCATGAAAATGGCCAATTTACTCACTCTGAGTTCTCAAAAAGGGTTTCTTCACCCCGGGAAGTTAATTAAATACCATTTGGAGGCATTTAATGTTCGAGCAAAAACGGCTGATTTTCGACAAAAGAGATAACACCCCCCCATTACGTCATGCTTCAGAAATGTGGAAAATGGTCCGTTTTCAAATGTTTTATTTTTGAACGTCAGTTCACATTTGTAGGTGGATCATCAGTGTTAGAGCTAAAATTAGCATGTTTAAAGTGATTTTCATGCTTCCAGGGGCTCGGGAAGTTAATTAAATACCATTTGGAGGCATTTAATGTTCGAGCAAAAACGGCTGATTTTCGACAAAAGAGATAACACCCCCCCATTACGTCATGCTTCAGAAATGTGGAAAATGGTCCGTTTTCAAATGTTTTATTTTTGAACGTCAGTTCACATTTGTAGGTGGATCATCAGTGTTAGAGCTAAAATTAGCATGTTTAAAGTGATTTTCATGCTTCCAGGGGCTCGGGAAGTTAATTAAATACCATTTGGAGGCATTTAATGTTCGAGCAAAAACGGCTGATTTTCGACAAAAGAGATAACACCCCCCCATTACGTCATGCTTCAGAAATGTGGAAAATGGTCCGTTTTCAAATGTTTTATTTTTGAACGTCAGTTCACATTTGTAGGTGGATCATCAGTGTTAGAGCTAAAATTAGCATGTTTAAAGTGATTTTCATGCTTCCAGGGGCTCGGGAAGTTAATTAAATACCATTTGGAGGCATTTAATGTTCGAGCAAAAACGGCTGATTTTCGACAAAAGAGATAACACCCCCCCATTACGTCATGCTTCAGAAATGTGGAAAATGGTCCGTTTTCAAATGTTTTATTTTTGAACGTCAGTTCACATTTGTAGGTGGATCATCAGTGTTAGAGCTAAAATTAGCATGTTTAAAGTGATTTTCATGCTTCCAGGGGCCCAAAACACAAGATTTATGGAATGGTTAAAAGTGCATGAAAATGGCCAATTTACTCACTCTGAGTTCTCAAAAAGGGTTTCTTCACCCCGGGAAGTTAATTAATTACCATTTGGAGGCATTTAATGTTCGAGCAAAAACGGCTGATTTTCGACAAAAGAGATAACACCCCCCCATTACGTCATGCTTCAGAAATGTGGAAAATGGTCCGTTTTCAAATGTTTTATTTTTGAACGTCAGTTCACATTTGTAGGTGGATCATCAGTGTTAGAGCTAAAATTAGCATGTTTAAAGTGATTTTCATGCTTCCAGGGGCTCGGGAAGTTAATTAAATACCATTTGGAGGCATTTAATGTTCGAGCAAAAACGGCTGATTTTCGACAAAAGAGATAACACCCCCCCATTACGTCATGCTTCAGAAATGTGGAAAATGGTCCGTTTTCAAATGTTTTATTTTTGAACGTCAGTTCACATTTGTAGGTGGATCATCAGTGTTAGAGCTAAAATTAGCATGTTTAAAGTGATTTTCATGCTTCCAGGGGCTCGGGAAGTTAATTAAATACCATTTGGAGGCAATTAATGTTCGAGCAAAAACGGCTGATTTTCGACAAAAGAGATAACACCCCCCCATTACGTCATGCTTCAGAAATGTGGAAAATGGTCCGTTTTCAAATGTTTTATTTTTGAACGTCAGTTCACATTTGTAGGTGGATCATCAGTGTTAGAGCTAAAATTAGCATGTTTAAAGTGATTTTCATGCTTCCAGGGGCCCAAAACACAAGATTTATGGAATGGTTAAAAGTGCATGAAAATGGCCAATTTACTCACTCTGAGTTCTCAAAAAGGGTTTCTTCACCCCGGGAAGTTAATTAAATACCATTTGGAGGCATTTAATGTTCGAGCAAAAACGGCTGATTTTCGACAAAAGAGATAACACCCCCCCATTACGTCATGCTTCAGAAATGTGGAAAATGGTCCGTTTTCAAATGTTTTATTTTTGAACGTCAGTTCACATTTGTAGGTGGATCATCAGTGTTAGAGCTAAAATTAGCATGTTTAAAGTGATTTTCATGCTTCCAGGGGCCCAAAACACAAGATTTATGGAATGGTTAAAAGTGCATGAAAATGGCCAATTTACTCACTCTGAGTTCTCAAAAAGGGTTTCTTCACCCCGGGAAGTTAATTAAATACCATTTGGAGGCATTTAATGTTCGAGCAAAAACGGCCGATTTTCGACAAAAGAGATAACACCCCCCCATTACGTCATGCTTCAGAAATGTGGAAAATGGTCCGTTTTCAAATGTTTTATTTTTGAACGTCAGTTCACATTTGTAGGTGGATCATCAGTGTTAGAGCTAAAATTAGCATGTTTAAAGTGATTTTCATGCTTCCAGGGGCCCAAAACACAAGATTTATGGAATGGTTAAAAGTGCATGAAAATGGCCAATTTACTCACTCTGAGTTCTCAAAAAGGGTTTCTTCACCCCGGGAAGTTAATTAAATACCATTTGGAGGCATTTAATGTTCGAGCAAAAACGGCTGATTTTCGACAAAAGAGATAACACCCCCCCATTACGTCATGCTTCAGAAATGTGGAAAATGGTCCGTTTTCAAATGTTTTATTTTTGAACGTCAGTTCACATTTGTAGGTGGATCATCAGTGTTAGAGCTAAAATTAGCATGTTTAAAGTGATTTTCATGCTTCCAGGGGCCCAAAACACAAGATTTATGGAATGGTTAAAAGTGCATGAAAATGGCCAATTTACTCACTCTGAGTTCTCAAAAAGGGTTTCTTCACCCCGGGAAGTTAATTAAATACCATTTGGAGGCATTTAATGTTCGAGCAAAAACAGCTGATTTTCGACAAAAGAGATAACACCCCCCCATTACGTCATGCTTCAGAAATGTGGAAAATGGTCCGTTTTCAAATGTTTTATTTTTGAACGTCAGTTCACATTTGTAGGTGGATCATCAGTGTTAGAGCTAAAATTAGCATGTTTAAAGTGATTTTCATGCTTCCAGGGGCTCGGGAAGTTAATTAAATACCATTTGGAGGCATTTAATGTTCGAGCAAAAACGGCTGATTTTCGACAAAAGATATAACACCCCCCCATTACGTCATGCTTCAGAAATGTGGAAAATGGTCCGTTTTCAAATGTTTTATTTTTGAACGTCAGTTCACATTTGTAGGTGGATCATCAGTGTTAGAGCTAAAATTAGCATGTTTAAAGTGATTTTCATGCTTCCAGGGGCTCGGGAAGTTAATTAAATACCATTTGGAGGCATTTAATGTTCGAGCAAAAACGGCTGATTTTCGACAAAAGAGATAACACCCCCCCATTACGTCATGCTTCAGAAATGTGGAAAATGGTCCGTTTTCAAATGTTTTATTTTTGAACGTCAGTTCACATTTGTAGGTGGATCATCAGTGTTAGAGCTAAAATTAGCATGTTTAAAGTGATTTTCATGCTTCCAGGGGCCCAAAACACAAGATTTATGGAATGGTTAAAAGTGCATGAAAATGGCCAATTTACTCACTCTGAGTTCTCAAAAAGGGTTTCTTCACCCCGGGAAGTTAATTAATTACCATTTGGAGGCATTTAATGTTCGAGCAAAAACGGCTGATTTTCGACAAAAGAGATAACACCCCCCCATTACGTCATGCTTCAGAAATGTGGAAAATGGTCCGTTTTCAAATGTTTTATTTTTGAACGTCAGTTCACATTTGTAGGTGGATCATCAGTGTTAGAGCTAAAATTAGCATGTTTAAAGTGATTTTCATGCTTCCAGGGGCTCGGGAAGTTAATTAAATACCATTTGGAGGCATTTAATGTTCGAGCAAAAACGGCTGATTTTCGACAAAAGAGATAACACCCCCCCATTACGTCATGCTTCAGAAATGTGGAAAATGGTCCGTTTTCAAATGTTTTATTTTTGAACGTCAGTTCACATTTGTAGGTGGATCATCAGTGTTAGAGCTAAAATTAGCATGTTTAAAGTGATTTTCATGCTTCCAGGGGCTCGGGAAGTTAATTAAATACCATTTGGAGGCATTTAATGTTCGAGCAAAAACGGCTGATTTTCGACAAAAGAGATAACACCCCCCCATTACGTCATGCTTCAGAAATGTGGAAAATGGTCCGTTTTCAAATGTTTTATTTTTGAACGTCAGTTCACATTTGTAGGTGGATCATCAGTGTTAGAGCTAAAATTAGCATGTTTAAAGTGATTTTCATGCTTCCAGGGGCTCGGGAAGTTAATTAAATACCATTTGGAGGCATTTAATGTTCGAGCAAAAACGGCTGATTTTCGACAAAAGAGATAACACCCCCCCATTACGTCATGCTTCAGAAATGTGGAAAATGGTCCGTTTTCAAATGTTTTATTTTTGAACGTCAGTTCACATTTGTAGGTGGATCATCAGTGTTAGAGCTAAAATTAGCATGTTTAAAGTGATTTTCATGCTTCCAGGGGCCCAAAACACAAGATTTATGGAATGGTTAAAAGTGCATGAAAATGGCCAATTTACTCACTCTGAGTTCTCAAAAAGGGTTTCTTCACCCCGGGAAGTTAATTAAATACCATTTGGAGGCATTTAATGTTCGAGCAAAAACGGCTGATTTTCGACAAAAGAGATAACACCCCCCCATTACGTCATGCTTCAGAAATGTGGAAAATGGTCCGTTTTCAAATGTTTTATTTTTGAACGTCAGTTCACATTTGTAGGTGGATCATCAGTGTTAGAGCTAAAATTAGCATGTTTAAAGTGATTTTCATGCTTCCAGGGGCTCGGGAAGTTAATTAAATACCATTTGGAGGCATTTAATGTTCGAGCAAAAACGGCTGATTTTCGACAAAAGAGATAACACCCCCCCATTACGTCATGCTTCAGAAATGTGGAAAATGGTCCGTTTTCAAATGTTTTATTTTTGAACGTCAGTTCACATTTGTAGGTGGATCATCAGTGTTAGAGCTAAAATTAGCATGTTTAAAGTGATTTTCATGCTTCCAGGGGCTCGGGAAGTTAATTAAATACCATTTGGAGGCATTTAATGTTCGAGCAAAAACGGCTGATTTTCGACAAAAGAGATAACACCCCCCCATTACGTCATGCTTCAGAAATGTGGAAAATGGTCCGTTTTCAAATGTTTTATTTTTGAACGTCAGTTCACATTTGTAGGTGGATCATCAGTGTTAGAGCTAAAATTAGCATGTTTAAAGTGATTTTCATGCTTCCAGGGGCTCGGGAAGTTAATTAAATACCATTTGGAGGCATTTAATGTTCGAGCAAAAACGGCTGATTTTCGACAAAAGAGATAACACCCCCCCATTACGTCATGCTTCAGAAATGTGGAAAATGGTCCGTTTTCAAATGTTTTATTTTTGAACGTCAGTTCACATTTGTAGGTGGATCATCAGTGTTAGAGCTAAAATTAGCATGTTTAAAGTGATTTTCATGCTTCCAGGGGCCCAAAACACAAGATTTATGGAATGGTTAAAAGTGCATGAAAATGGCCAATTTACTCACTCTGAGTTCTCAAAAAGGGTTTCTTCACCCCGGGAAGTTAATTAATTACCATTTGGAGGCATTTAATGTTCGAGCAAAAACGGCTGATTTTCGACAAAAGAGATAACACCCCCCCATTACGTCATGCTTCAGAAATGTGGAAAATGGTCCGTTTTCAAATGTTTTATTTTTGAACGTCAGTTCACATTTGTAGGTGGATCATCAGTGTTAGAGCTAAAATTAGCATGTTTAAAGTGATTTTCATGCTTCCAGGGGCTCGGGAAGTTAATTAAATACCATTTGGAGGCATTTAATGTTCGAGCAAAAACGGCTGATTTTCGACAAAAGAGATAACACCCCCCCATTACGTCATGCTTCAGAAATGTGGAAAATGGTCCGTTTTCAAATGTTTTATTTTTGAACGTCAGTTCACATTTGTAGGTGGATCATCAGTGTTAGAGCTAAAATTAGCATGTTTAAAGTGATTTTCATGCTTCCAGGGGCTCGGGAAGTTAATTAAATACCATTTGGAGGCAATTAATGTTCGAGCAAAAACGGCTGATTTTCGACAAAAGAGATAACACCCCCCCATTACGTCATGCTTCAGAAATGTGGAAAATGGTCCGTTTTCAAATGTTTTATTTTTGAACGTCAGTTCACATTTGTAGGTGGATCATCAGTGTTAGAGCTAAAATTAGCATGTTTAAAGTGATTTTCATGCTTCCAGGGGCCCAAAACACAAGATTTATGGAATGGTTAAAAGTGCATGAAAATGGCCAATTTACTCACTCTGAGTTCTCAAAAAGGGTTTCTTCACCCCGGGAAGTTAATTAAATACCATTTGGAGGCATTTAATGTTCGAGCAAAAACGGCTGATTTTCGACAAAAGAGATAACACCCCCCCATTACGTCATGCTTCAGAAATGTGGAAAATGGTCCGTTTTCAAATGTTTTATTTTTGAACGTCAGTTCACATTTGTAGGTGGATCATCAGTGTTAGAGCTAAAATTAGCATGTTTAAAGTGATTTTCATGCTTCCAGGGGCCCAAAACACAAGATTTATGGAATGGTTAAAAGTGCATGAAAATGGCCAATTTACTCACTCTGAGTTCTCAAAAAGGGTTTCTTCACCCCGGGAAGTTAATTAAATACCATTTGGAGGCATTTAATGTTCGAGCAAAAACGGCCGATTTTCGACAAAAGAGATAACACCCCCCCATTACGTCATGCTTCAGAAATGTGGAAAATGGTCCGTTTTCAAATGTTTTATTTTTGAACGTCAGTTCACATTTGTAGGTGGATCATCAGTGTTAGAGCTAAAATTAGCATGTTTAAAGTGATTTTCATGCTTCCAGGGGCCCAAAACACAAGATTTATGGAATGGTTAAAAGTGCATGAAAATGGCCAATTTACTCACTCTGAGTTCTCAAAAAGGGTTTCTTCACCCCGGGAAGTTAATTAAATACCATTTGGAGGCATTTAATGTTCGAGCAAAAACGGCTGATTTTCGACAAAAGAGATAACACCCCCCCATTACGTCATGCTTCAGAAATGTGGAAAATGGTCCGTTTTCAAATGTTTTATTTTTGAACGTCAGTTCACATTTGTAGGTGGATCATCAGTGTTAGAGCTAAAATTAGCATGTTTAAAGTGATTTTCATGCTTCCAGGGGCCCAAAACACAAGATTTATGGAATGGTTAAAAGTGCATGAAAATGGCCAATTTACTCACTCTGAGTTCTCAAAAAGGGTTTCTTCACCCCGGGAAGTTAATTAAATACCATTTGGAGGCATTTAATGTTCGAGCAAAAACAGCTGATTTTCGACAAAAGAGATAACACCCCCCCATTACGTCATGCTTCAGAAATGTGGAAAATGGTCCGTTTTCAAATGTTTTATTTTTGAACGTCAGTTCACATTTGTAGGTGGATCATCAGTGTTAGAGCTAAAATTAGCATGTTTAAAGTGATTTTCATGCTTCCAGGGGCTCGGGAAGTTAATTAAATACCATTTGGAGGCATTTAATGTTCGAGCAAAAACGGCTGATTTTCGACAAAAGATATAACACCCCCCCATTACGTCATGCTTCAGAAATGTGGAAAATGGTCCGTTTTCAAATGTTTTATTTTTGAACGTCAGTTCACATTTGTAGGTGGATCATCAGTGTTAGAGCTAAAATTAGCATGTTTAAAGTGATTTTCATGCTTCCAGGGGCTCGGGAAGTTAATTAAATACCATTTGGAGGCATTTAATGTTCGAGCAAAAACGGCTGATTTTCGACAAAAGAGATAACACCCCCCCATTACGTCATGCTTCAGAAATGTGGAAAATGGTCCGTTTTCAAATGTTTTATTTTTGAACGTCAGTTCACATTTGTAGGTGGATCATCAGTGTTAGAGCTAAAATTAGCATGTTTAAAGTGATTTTCATGCTTCCAGGGGCCCAAAACACAAGATTTATGGAATGGTTAAAAGTGCATGAAAATGGCCAATTTACTCACTCTGAGTTCTCAAAAAGGGTTTCTTCACCCCGGGAAGTTAATTAAATACCATTTGGAGGCATTTAATGTTCGAGCAAAAACGGCTGATTTTCGACAAAAGAGATAACACCCCCCCATTACGTCATGCTTCAGAAATGTGGAAAATGGTCCGTTTTCAAATGTTTTATTTTTGAACGTCAGTTCACATTTGTAGGTGGATCATCAGTGTTAGAGCTAAAATTAGCATGTTTAAAGTGATTTTCATGCTTCCAGGGGCTCGGGAAGTTAATTAAATACCATTTGGAGGCATTTAATGTTCGAGCAAAAACGGCTGATTTTCGACAAAAGAGATAACACCCCCCCATTACGTCATGCTTCAGAAATGTGGAAAATGGTCCGTTTTCAAATGTTTTATTTTTGAACGTCAGTTCACATTTGTAGGTGGATCATCAGTGTTAGAGCTAAAATTAGCATGTTTAAAGTGATTTTCATGCTTCCAGGGGCTCGGGAAGTTAATTAAATACCATTTGGAGGCATTTAATGTTCGAGCAAAAACGGCTGATTTTCGACAAAAGAGATAACACCCCCCCATTACGTCATGCTTCAGAAATGTGGAAAATGGTCTGTTTTCAAATGTTTTATTTTTGAACGTCAGTTCACATTTGTAGGTGGATCATCAGTGTTAGAGCTAAAATTAGCATGTTTAAAGTGATTTTCATGCTTCCAGGGGCTCGGGAAGTTAATTAAATACCATTTGGAGGCATTTAATGTTCGAGCAAAAACGGCTGATTTTCGACAAAAGAGATAACACCCCCCCATTACGTCATGCTTCAGAAATGTGGAAAATGGTCCGTTTTCAAATGTTTTATTTTTGAACGTCAGTTCACATTTGTAGGTGGATCATCAGTGTTAGAGCTAAAATTAGCATGTTTAAAGTGATTTTCATGCTTCCAGGGGCCCAAAACACAAGATTTATGGAATGGTTAAAAGTGCATGAAAATGGCCAATTTACTCACTCTGAGTTCTCAAAAAGGGTTTCTTCACCCCGGGAAGTTAATTAAATACCATTTGGAGGCATTTAATGTTCGAGCAAAAACGGCTGATTTTCGACAAAAGAGATAACACCCCCCCATTACGTCATGCTTCAGAAATGTGGAAAATGGTCCGTTTTCAAATGTTTTATTTTTGAACGTCAGTTCACATTTATAGGTGGATCATCAGTGTTAGAGCTAAAATTGGCATGTTTAAAGTGATTTTCATGCTTCCAGGGGCCCAAAACACAAGATTTATGGAATGGTTAAAAGTGCATGAAAATGGCCAATTTACTCACTCTGAGTTCTCAAAAAGGGTTTCTTCACCCCGGGAAGTTAATTAAATACCATTTGGAGGCATTTAATGTTCGAGCAAAAACGGCTGATTTTCGACAAAAGAGATAACACCCCCCCATTACGTCATGCTTCAGAAATGTGGAAAATGGTCTGTTTTCAAATGTTTTATTTTTGAACGTCAGTTCACATTTGTAGGTGGATCATCAGTGTTAGAGCTAAAATTAGCATGTTTAAAGTGATTTTCATGCTTCCAGGGGCTCGGAAAGTTAATTAAATACCATTTGGAGGCATTTAATGTTCGAGCAAAAACGGCTGATTTTCGACAAAAGAGATAACACCCCCCCATTACGTCATGCTTCAGAAATGTGGAAAATGGTCCGTTTTCAAATGTTTTATTTTTGAACGTCAGTTCACATTTGTAGGTGGATCATCAGTGTTAGAGCTAAAATTAGCATGTTTAAAGTGATTTTCATGCTTCCAGGGGCTCGGGAAGTTAATTAAATACCATTTGGAGGCATTTAATGTTCGAGCAAAAACGGCTGATTTTCGACAAAAGAGATAACACCCCCCCATTACGTCATGCTTCAGAAATGTGGAAAATGGTCCGTTTTCAAATGTTTTATTTTTGAACGTCAGTTCACATTTGTAGGTGGATCATCAGTGTTAGAGCTAAAATTAGCATGTTTAAAGTGATTTTCATGCTTCCAGGGGCCCAAAACACAAGATTTATGGAATGGTTAAAAGTGCTTGAAAATGGCCAATTTACTCACTCTGAGTTCTCAAAAAGGGTTTCTTCACCCCGGGAAGTTAATTAAATACCATTTGGAGGCATTTAATGTTCGAGCAAAAACGGCTGATTTTCGACAAAAGAGATAACACCCCCCCATTACGTCATGCTTCAGAAATGTGGAAAATGGTCCGTTTTCAAATGTTTTATTTTTGAACGTCAGTTCACATTTGTAGGTGGATCATCAGTGTTAGAGCTAAAATTAGCATGTTTAAAGTGATTTTCATGCTTCCAGGGGCCCAAAACACAAGATTTATGGAATGGTTAAAAGTGCATGAAAATGGCCAATTTACTCACTCTGAGTTCTCAAAAAGGGTTTCTTCACCCCGGGAAGTTAATTAAATACCATTTGGAGGCATTTAATGTTCGAGCAAAAACGGCTGATTTTCGACAAAAGAGATAACACCCCCCCATTACGTCATGCTTCAGAAATGTGGAAAATGGTCCGTTTTCAAATGTTTTATTTTTGAACGTCAGTTCACATTTGTAGGTGGATCATCAGTGTTAGAGCTAAAATTAGCATGTTTAAAGTGATTTTCATGCTTCCAGGGGCTCGGGAAGTTAATTAAATACCATTTGGAGGCATTTAATGTTCGAGCAAAAACGGCTGATTTTCGACAAAAGAGATAACACCCCCCCATTACGTCATGCTTCAGAAATGTGGAAAATGGTCCGTTTTCAAATGTTTTATTTTTGAACGTCAGTTCACATTTGTAGGTGGATCATCAGTGTTAGAGCTAAAATTAGCATGTTTAAAGTGATTTTCATGCTTCCAGGGGCCCAAAACACAAGATTTATGGAATGGTTAAAAGTGCATGAAAATGGCCAATTTACTCACTCTGAGTTCTCAAAAAGGGTTTCTTCACCCCGGGAAGTTAATTAAATACCATTTGGAGGCATTTAATGTTCGAGCAAAAACGGCTGATTTTCGACAAAAGAGATAACACCCCCCCATTACGTCATGCTTCAGAAATGTGGAAAATGGTCCGTTTTCAAATGTTTTATTTTTGAACGTCAGTTCACATTTATAGGTGGATCATCAGTGTTAGAGCTAAAATTGGCATGTTTAAAGTGATTTTCATGCTTCCAGGGGCCCAAAACACAAGATTTATGGAATGGTTAAAAGTGCATGAAAATGGCCAATTTACTCACTCTGAGTTCTCAAAAAGGGTTTCTTCACCCCGGGAAGTTAATTAAATACCATTTGGAGGCATTTAATGTTCGAGCAAAAACGGCTGATTTTCGACAAAAGAGATAACACCCCCCCATTACGTCATGCTTCAGAAATGTGGAAAATGGTCTGTTTTCAAATGTTTTATTTTTGAACGTCAGTTCACATTTGTAGGTGGATCATCAGTGTTAGAGCTAAAATTAGCATGTTTAAAGTGATTTTCATGCTTCCAGGGGCTCGGGAAGTTAATTAAATACCATTTGGAGGCATTTAATGTTCGAGCAAAAACGGCTGATTTTCGACAAAAGAGATAACACCCCCCCATTACGTCATGCTTCAGAAATGTGGAAAATGGTCCGTTTTCAAATGTTTTATTTTTGAACGTCAGTTCACATTTGTAGGTGGATCATCAGTGTTAGAGCTAAAATTAGCATGTTTAAAGTGATTTTCATGCTTCCAGGGGCCCAAAACACAAGATTTATGGAATGGTTAAAAGTGCATGAAAATGGCCAATTTACTCACTCTGAGTTCTCAAAAAGGGTTTCTTCACCCCGGGAAGTTAATTAAATACCATTTGGAGGCATTTAATGTTCGAGCAAAAACGGCTGATTTTCGACAAAAGAGATAACACCCCCCATTACGTCATGCTTCAGAAATGTGGAAAATGGTCCGTTTTCAAATGTTTTATTTTTGAACGTCAGTTCACATTTGTAGGTGGATCATCAGTGTTAGAGCTAAAATTAGCATGTTTAAAGTGATTTTCATGCTTCCAGGGGCCCAAAACACAAGATTTATGGAATGGTTAAAAGTGCATGAAAATGGCCAATTTACTCACTCTGAGTTCTCAAAAAGGGTTTCTTCACCCCGGGAAGTTAATTAAATACCATTTGGAGGCATTTAATGTTCGAGCAAAAACGGCTGATTTTCGACAAAAGAGATAACACCCCCCCATTACGTCATGCTTCAGAAATGTGGAAAATGGTCCGTTTTCAAATGTTTTATTTTTGAACGTCAGTTCACATTTGTAGGTGGATCATCAGTGTTAGAGCTAAAATTAGCATGTTTAAAGTGATTTTCATGCTTCCAGGGGCTCGGGAAGTTAATTAAATACCATTTGGAGGCATTTAATGTTCGAGCAAAAACGGCTGATTTTCGACAAAAGAGATAACACCCCCCCATTACGTCATGCTTCAGAAATGTGGAAAATGGTCCGTTTTCAAATGTTTTATTTTTGAACGTCAGTTCACATTTGTAGGTGGATCATCAGTGTTAGAGCTAAAATTAGCATGTTTAAAGTGATTTTCATGCTTCCAGGGGCTCGGGAAGTTAATTAAATACCATTTGGAGGCATTTAATGTTCGAGCAAAAACGGCTGATTTTCGACAAAAGAGATAACACCCCCCCATTACGTCATGCTTCAGAAATGTGGAAAATGGTCCGTTTTCAAATGTTTTATTTTTGAACGTCAGTTCACATTTGTAGGTGGATCATCAGTGTTAGAGCTAAAATTAGCATGTTTAAAGTGATTTTCATGCTTCCAGGGGCTCGGGAAGTTAATTAAATACCATTTGGAGGCATTTAATGTTCGAGCAAAAACGGCTGATTTTCGACAAAAGAGATAACACCCCCCCATTACGTCATGCTTCAGAAATGTGGAAAATGGTCCGTTTTCAAATGTTTTATTTTTGAACGTCAGTTCACATTTGTAGGTGGATCATCAGTGTTAGAGCTAAAATTAGCATGTTTAAAGTGATTTTCATGCTTCCAGGGGCCCAAAACACAAGATTTATGGAATGGTTAAAAGTGCATGAAAATGGCCAATTTACTCACTCTGAGTTCTCAAAAAGGGTTTCTTCACCCCGGGAAGTTAATTAAATACCATTTGGAGGCATTTAATGTTCGAGCAAAAACGGCTGATTTTCGACAAAAGAGATAACACCCCCCCATTACGTCATGCTTCAGAAATGTGGAAAATGGTCCGTTTTCAAATGTTTTATTTTTGAACGTCAGTTCACATTTGTAGGTGGATCATCAGTGTTAGAGCTAAAATTAGCATGTTTAAAGTGATTTTCATGCTTCCAGGGGCTCGGGAAGTTAATTAAATACCATTTGGAGGCATTTAATGTTCGAGCAAAAACGGCTGATTTTCGACAAAAGAGATAACACCCCCCCATTACGTCATGCTTCAGAAATGTGGAAAATGGTCCGTTTTCAAATGTTTTATTTTTGAACGTCAGTTCACATTTGTAGGTGGATCATCAGTGTTAGAGCTAAAATTAGCATGTTTAAAGTGATTTTCATGCTTCCAGGGGCTCGGGAAGTTAATTAAATACCATTTGGAGGCATTTAATGTTCGAGCAAAAACGGCTGATTTTCGACAAAAGAGATAACACCCCCCCATTACGTCATGCTTCAGAAATGTGGAAAATGGTCCGTTTTCAAATGTTTTATTTTTGAACGTCAGTTCACATTTGTAGGTGGATCATCAGTGCTAGAGCTAAAATTAGCATGTTTAAAGTGATTTTCATGCTTCCAGGGGCTCGGGAAGTTAATTAAATACCATTTGGAGGCATTTAATGTTCGAGCAAAAACGGCTGATTTTCGACAAAAGAGATAACACCCCCCCATTACGTCATGCTTCAGAAATGTGGAAAATGGTCCGTTTTCAAATGTTTTATTTTTGAACGTCAGTTCACATTTGTAGGTGGATCATCAGTGTTAGAGCTAAAATTAGCATGTTTAAAGTGATTTTCATGCTTCCAGGGGCCCAAAACACAAGATTTATGGAATGGTTAAAAGTGCATGAAAATGGCCAATTTACTCACTCTGAGTTCTCAAAAAGGGTTTCTTCACCCCGGGAAGTTAATTAAATACCATTTGGAGGCATTTAATGTTCGAGCAAAAACGGCTGATTTTCGACAAAAGAGATAACACCCCCCCATTACGTCATGCTTCAGAAATGTGGAAAATGGTCCGTTTTCAAATGTTTTATTTTTGAACGTCAGTTCACATTTGTAGGTGGATCATCAGTGTTAGAGCTAAAATTAGCATGTTTAAAGTGATTTTCATGCTTCCAGGGGCTCGGGAAGTTAATTAAATACCATTTGGAGGCATTTAATGTTCGAGCAAAAACGGCTGATTTTCGACAAAAGAGATAACACCCCCCCATTACGTCATGCTTCAGAAATGTGGAAAATGGTCCGTTTTCAAATGTTTTATTTTTGAACGTCAGTTCACATTTGTAGGTGGATCATCAGTGTTAGAGCTAAAATTAGCATGTTTAAAGTGATTTTCATGCTTCCAGGGGCCCAAAACACAAGATTTATGGAATGGTTAAAAGTGCATGAAAATGGCCAATTTACTCACTCTGAGTTCTCAAAAAGGGTTTCTTCACCCCGGGAAGTTAATTAAATACCATTTGGAGGCATTTAATGTTCGAGCAAAAACGGCTGATTTTCGACAAAAGAGATAACACCCCCCCATTACGTCATGCTTCAGAAATGTGGAAAATGGTCCGTTTTCAAATGTTTTATTTTTGAACGTCAGTTCACATTTGTAGGTGGATCATCAGTGTTAGAGCTAAAATTAGCATGTTTAAAGTGATTTTCATGCTTCCAGGGGCTCGGGAAGTTAATTAAATACCATTTGGAGGCATTTAATGTTCGAGCAAAAACGGCTGATTTTCGACAAAAGAGATAACACCCCCCCATTACGTCATGCTTCAGAAATGTGGAAAATGGTCCGTTTTCAAATGTTTTATTTTTGAACGTCAGTTCACATTTGTAGGTGGATCATCAGTGTTAGAGCTAAAATTAGCAGGTTTAAAGTGATTTTCATGCTTCCAGGGGCTCGGGAAGTTAATTAAATACCATTTGGAGGCATTTCATGTTCGAGCAAAAACGGCTGATTTTTGACAAAAGAGATAACACCCCCCCATTACGTCATGCTTCAGAAATGTGGAAAATGGTCCGTTTTCAAATGTTTTATTTTTGAACGTCAGTTCACATTTGTAGGTGGATCATCAGTGTTAGAGCTAAAATTAGCATGTTTAAAGTGATTTTCATGCTTCCAGGGGCTCGGGAAGTTAATTAAATACCATTTGGAGGCATTTAATGTTCGAGCAAAAACGGCTGATTTTCGACAAAAGAGATAACACCCCCCCATTACGTCATGCTTCAGAAATGTGGAAAATGGTCCGTTTTCAAATGTTTTATTTTTGAACGTCAGTTCACATTTGTAGGTGGATCATCAGTGTTAGAGCTAAAATTAGCATGTTTAAAGTGATTTTCATGCTTCCAGGGGCCCAAAACACAAGATTTATGGAATGGTTAAAAGTGCATGAAAATGGCCAATTTACTCACTCTGAGTTCTCAAAAAGGGTTTCTTCACCCCGGGAAGTTAATTAAATACCATTTGGAGGCATTTAATGTTCGAGCAAAAACGGCTGATTTTCGACAAAAGAGATAACACCCCCCCATTACGTCATGCTTCAGAAATGTGGAAAATGGTCCGTTTTCAAATGTTTTATTTTTGAACGTCAGTTCACATTTGTAGGTGGATCATCAGTGTTAGAGCTAAAATTAGCATGTTTAAAGTGATTTTCATGCTTCCAGGGGCCCAAAACACAAGATTTATGGAATGGTTAAAAGTGCATGAAAATGGCCAATTTACTCACTCTGAGTTCTCAAAAAGGGTTTCTTCACCCCGGGAAGTTAATTAAATACCATTTGGAGGCATTTAATGTTCGAGCAAAAACGGCTGATTTTCGACAAAAGAGATAACACCCCCCCATTACGTCATGCTTCAGAAATGTGGAAAATGGTCCGTTTTCAAATGTTTTATTTTTGAACGTCAGTTCACATTTGTAGGTGGATCATCAGTGTTAGAGCTAAAATTAGCATGTTTAAAGTGATTTTCATGCTTCCAGGGGCTCGGGAAGTTAATTAAATACCATTTGGAGGCATTTAATGTTCGAGCAAAAACGGCTGATTTTCGACAAAAGAGATAACACCCCCCCATTACGTCATGCTTCAGAAATGTGGAAAATGGTCCGTTTTCAAATGTTTTATTTTTGAACGTCAGTTCACATTTGTAGGTGGATCATCAGTGTTAGAGCTAAAATTAGCATGTTTAAAGTGATTTTCATGCTTCCAGGGGCTCGGGAAGTTAATTAAATACCATTTGGAGGCATTTAATGTTCGAGCAAAAACGGCTGATTTTCGACAAAAGAGATAACACCCCCCCATTACGTCATGCTTCAGAAATGTGGAAAATGGTCCGTTTTCAAATGTTTTATTTTTGAACGTCAGTTCACATTTGTAGGTGGATCATCAGTGTTAGAGCTAAAATTAGCATGTTTAAAGTGATTTTCATGCTTCCAGGGGCCCAAAACACAAGATTTATGGAATGGTTAAAAGTGCATGAAAATGGCCAATTTACTCACTCTGAGTTCTCAAAAAGGGTTTCTTCACCCCGGGAAGTTAATTAAATACAATTTGGAGGCATTTAATGTTCGAGCAAAAACAGCTGATTTTCGACAAAAGAGATAACACCCCCCCATTACGTCATGCTTCAGAAATGTGGAAAATGGTCCGTTTTCAAATGTTTTATTTTTGAACGTCAGTTCACATTTGTAGGTGGATCATCAGTGTTAGAGCTAAAATTAGCATGTTTAAAGTGATTTTCATGCTTCCAGGGGCCCAAAACACAAGATTTATGGAATGGTTAAAAGTGCATGAAAATGGCCAATTTACTCACTCTGAGTTCTCAAAAAGGGTTTCTTCACCCCGGGAAGTTAATTAAATACCATTTGGAGGCATTTAATGTTCGAGCAAAAATGGCTGATTTTCGACAAAAGAGATAACACCCCCCCATTACGTCATGCTTCAGAAATGTGGAAAATGGTCCGTTTTCAAATGTTTTATTTTTGAACGTCAGTTCACATTTGTAGGTGGATCATCAGTGTTAGAGCTAAAATTAGCATGTTTAAAGTGATTTTCATGCTTCCAGGGGCCCAAAACACAAGATTTATGGAATGGTTAAAAGTGCATGAAAATGGCCAATATACTCACTCTGAGTTCTCAAAAAGGGTTTCTTCACCCCGGGAAGTTAATTAAATACCATTTGGAGGCATTTAATGTTCGAGCAAAAACGGCTGATTTTCGACAAAAGAGATAACACCCCCCCATTACGTCATGCTTCAGAAATGTGGAAAATGGTCCGTTTTCAAATGTTTTATTTTTGAACGTCAGTTCACATTTGTAGGTGGATCATCAGTGTTAGAGCTAAAATTAGCATGTTTAAAGTGATTTTCATGCTTCCAGGGGCCCAAAACACAAGATTTATGGAATGGTTAAAAGTGCATGAAAATGGCCAATTTACTCACTCTGAGTTCTCAAAAAGGGTTTCTTCACCCCGGGAAGTTAATTAAATACCATTTGGAGGCATTTAATGTTCGAGCAAAAACGGCTGATTTTCGACAAAAGAGATAACACCCCCCCATTACGTCATGCTTCAGAAATGTGGAAAATGGTCCGTTTTCAAATGTTTTATTTTTGAACGTCAGTTCACATTTGTAGGTGGATCATCAGTGTTAGAGCTAAAATTAGCATGTTTAAAGTGATTTTCATGCTTCCAGGGGCTCGGGAAGTTAATTAAATACCATTTGGAGGCATTTAATGTTCGAGCAAAAACGGCTGATTTTCGACAAAAGAGATAACACCCCCCCATTACGTCATGCTTCAGAAATGTGGAAAATGGTCCGTTTTCAAATGTTTTATTTTTGAACGTCAGTTCACATTTGTAGGTGGATCATCAGTGTTAGAGCTAAAATTAGCATGTTTAAAGTGATTTTCATGCTTCCAGGGGCCCAAAACACAAGATTTATGGAATGGTTAAAAGTGCATGAAAATGGCCAATTTACTCACTCTGAGTTCTCAAAAAGGGTTTCTTCACCCCGGGAAGTTAATTAAATACCATTTGGAGGCATTTAATGTTCGAGCAAAAACGGCTGATTTTCGACAAAAGAGATAACACCCCCCCATTACGTCATGCTTCAGAAATGTGGAAAATGGTCCGTTTTCAAATGTTTTATTTTTGAACGTCAGTTCACATTTGTAGGTGGATCATCAGTGTTAGAGCTAAAATTAGCATGTTTAAAGTGATTTTCATGCTTCCAGGGGCCCAAAACACAAGATTTATGGAATGGTTAAAAGTGCATGAAAATGGCCAATTTACTCACTCTGAGTTCTCAAAAAGGGTTTCTTCACCCCGGGAAGTTAATTAAATACCATTTGGAGGCATTTAATGTTCGAGCAAAAACGGCTGATTTTCGACAAAAGAGATAACACCCCCCCATTACGTCATGCTTCAGAAATGTGGAAAATGGTCCGTTTTCAAATGTTTTATTTTTGAACGTCAGTTCACATTTGTAGGTGGATCATCAGTGTTAGAGCTAAAATTAGCATGTTTAAAGTGATTTTCATGCTTCCAGGGGCTCGGGAAGTTAATTAAATACCATTTGGAGGCATTTAATGTTCGAGCAAAAACGGCTGATTTTCGACAAAAGAGATAACACCCCCCCATTAAGTCATGCTTCAGAAATGTGGAAAATGGTCCGTTTTCAAATGTTTTATTTTTGAACGTCAGTTCACATTTGTAGGTGGATCATCAGTGTTGGAGCTAAAATTAGCATGTTTAAAGTGATTTTCATGCTTCCAGGGGCTCGGGAAGTTAATTAAATACCATTTGGAGGCATTTAATGTTCGAGCAAAAACGGCTGATTTTCGACAAAAGAGATAACACCCCCCCATTACGTCATGCTTCAGAAATGTGGAAAATGGTCCGTTTTCAAATGTTTTATTTTTGAACGTCAGTTCACATTTGTAGGTGGATCATCAGTGTTAGAGCTAAAATTAGCATGTTTAAAGTGATTTTCATGCTTCCAGGGGCCCAAAACACAAGATTTATGGAATGGTTTAAAGTACATGAAAATGGCCAATTTACTCACTCTGAGTTCTCAAAAAGGGTTTCTTCACCCCGGGAAGTTAATTAAATACCATTTGGAGGCATTTAATGTTCGAGCAAAAACGGCTGATTTTCGACAAAAGAGATAACACCCCCCCATTACGTCATGCTTCAGAAATGTGGAAAATGGTCCGTTTTCAAATGTTTTATTTTTGAACGTCAGTTCACATTTGTAGGTGGATCATCAGTGTTAGAGCTAAAATTAGCATGTTTAAAGTGATTTTCATGCTTCCAGGGGCTCGGGAAGTTAATTAAATACCATTTGGAGGCATTTAATGTTCGAGCAAAAACGGCTGATTTTCGACAAAAGAGATAACACCCCCCCATTACGTCATGCTTCAGAAATGTGGAAAATGGTCCGTTTTCAAATGTTTTATTTTTGAACGTCAGTTCACATTTGTAGGTGGATCATCAGTGTTAGAGCTAAAATTAGCATGTTTAAAGTGATTTTCATGCTTCCAGGGGCTCGGGAAGTTAATTAAATACCATTTGGAGGCATTTAATGTTCGAGCAAAAACGGCTGATTTTCGACAAAAGAGATAACACCCCCCCATTACGTCATGCTTCAGAAATGTGGAAAATGGTCCGTTTTCAAATGTTTTATTTTTGAACGTCAGTTCACATTTGTAGGTGGATCATCAGTGTTAGAGCTAAAATTAGCATGTTTAAAGTGATTTTCATGCTTCCAGGGGCCCAAAACACAAGATTTATGGAATGGTTAAAAGTGCATGAAAATGGCCAATTTACTCACTCTGAGTTCTCAAAAAGGGTTTCTTCACCCCGGGAAGTTAATTAAATACCATTTGGAGGCATTTAATGTTCGAGCAAAAACGGCTGATTTTCGACAAAAGAGATAACACCCCCCCATTACGTCATGCTTCAGAAATGTGGAAAATGGTCCGTTTTCAAATGTTTTATTTTTGAACGTCAGTTCACATTTGTAGGTGGATCATCAGTGTTAGAGCTAAAATTAGCATGTTTAAAGTGATTTTCATGCTTCCAGGGGCCCAAAACACAAGATTTATGGAATGGTTAAAAGTGCATGAAAATGGCCAATTTACTCACTCTGAGTTCTCAAAAAGGGTTTCTTCACCCCGGGAAGTTAATTAAATACCATTTGGAGGCATTTAATGTTCGAGCAAAAACGGCTGATTTTCGACAAAAGAGATAACACCCCCCCATTACGTCATGCTTCAGAAATGTGGAAAATGGTCCGTTTTCAAATGTTTTATTTTTGAACGTCAGTTCACATTTGTAGGTGGATCATCAGTGTTAGAGCTAAAATTAGCATGTTTAAAGTGATTTTCATGCTTCCAGGGGCTCGGGAAGTTAATTAAATACCATTTGGAGGCATTTAATGTTCGAGCAAAAACGGCTGATTTTCGACAAAAGAGATAACACCCCCCCATTACGTCATGCTTCAGAAATGTGGAAAATGGTCCGTTTTCAAATGTTTTATTTTTGAACGTCAGTTCACATTTGTAGGTGGATCATCAGTGTTAGAGCTAAAATTAGCATGTTTAAAGTGATTTTCATGCTTCCAGGGGCTCGGGAAGTTAATTAAATACCATTTGGAGGCATTTAATGTTCGAGCAAAAACGGCTGATTTTCGACAAAAGAGATAACACCCCCCCATTACGTCATGCTTCAGAAATGTGGAAAATGGTCCGTTTTCAAATGTTTTATTTTTGAACGTCAGTTCACATTTGTAGGTGGATCATCAGTGTTAGAGCTAAAATTAGCATGTTTAAAGTGATTTTCATGCTTCCAGGGGCCCAAAACACAAGATTTATGGAATGGTTAAAAGTGCATGAAAATGGCCAATTTACTCACTCTGAGTTCTCAAAAAGGGTTTCTTCACCCCGGGAAGTTAATTAAATACCATTTGGAGGCATTTAATGTTCGAGCAAAAACGGCTGATTTTCGACAAAAGAGATAACACCCCCCCATTACGTCATGCTTCAGAAATGTGGAAAATGGTCCGTTTTCAAATGTTTTATTTTTGAACGTCAGTTCACATTTGTAGGTGGATCATCAGTGTTAGAGCTAAAATTAGCATGTTTAAAGTGATTTTCATGCTTCCAGGGGCTCGGGAAGTTAATTAAATACCATTTGGAGGCATTTAATGTTCGAGCAAAAACGGCTGATTTTCGACAAAAGAGATAACACCCCCCCATTACGTCATGCTTCAGAAATGTGGAAAATGCTCCGTTTTCAAATGTTTTATTTTTGAACGTCAGTTCACATTTGTAGGTGGATCATCAGTGTTAGAGCTAAAATTAGCATGTTTAAAGTTATTTTCATGCTTCCAGGGGCTCGGGAAGTTAATTAAATACCATTTGGAGGCATTTAATGTTCGAGCAAAAACGGCTGATTTTCGACAAAAGAGATAACACCCCCCCATTACGTCATGCTTCAGAAATGTGGAAAATGCTCCGTTTTCAAATGTTTTATTTTTGAACGTCAGTTCACATTTGTAGGTGGATCATCAGTGTTAGAGCTAAAATTAGCATGTTTAAAGTGATTTTCATGCTTCCAGGGGCTCGGGAAGTTAATTAAATACCATTTGGAGGCATTTAATGTTCGAGCAAAAACGGCTGATTTTCGACAAAAGAGATAACACCCCCCCATTACGTCATGCTTCAGAAATGTGGAAAATGGTCCGTTTTCAAATGTTTTATTTTTGAACGTCAGTTCACATTTGTAGGTGGATCATCAGTGTTAGAGCTAAAATTAGCATGTTTAAAGTGATTTTCATGCTTCCAGGGGCCCAAAACACAAGATTTATGGAATGGTTAAAAGTGCATGAAAATGGCCAATTTACTCACTCTGAGTTCTCAAAAAGGGTTTCTTCACCCCGGGAAGTTAATTAAATACCATTTGGAGGCATTTAATGTTCGAGCAAAAACGGCTGATTTTCGACAAAAGAGATAACACCCCCCCATTACGTCATGCTTCAGAAATGTGGAAAATGGTCCGTTTTCAAATGTTTTATTTTTGAACGTCAGTTCACATTTGTAGGTGGATCATCAGTGTTAGAGCTAAAATTAGCATGTTTAAAGTGATTTTCATGCTTCCAGGGGCCCAAAACACAAGATTTATGGAATGGTTAAAAGTGCATGAAAATGGCCAATTTACTCACTCTGAGTTCTCAAAAAGGGTTTCTTCACCCCGGGAAGTTAATTAAATACCATTTGGAGGCATTTAATGTTCGAGCAAAAACGGCTGATTTTCGACAAAAGAGATAACACCCCCCCATTACGTCATGCTTCAGAAATGTGGAAAACGGTCCGTTTTCAAATGTTTTATTTTTGAACGTCAGTTCACATTTGTAGGTGGATCATCAGTGTTAGAGCTAAAATTAGCATGTTTAAAGTGATTTTCATGCTTCCAGGGGCTCGGGAAGTTAATTAAATACCATTTGGAGGCATTTAATGTTCGAGCAAAAACGGCTGATTTTCGACAAAAGAGATAACACCCCCCCATTACGTCATGCTTCAGAAATGTGGAAAATGGTCCGTTTTCAAATGTTTTATTTTTGAACGTCAGTTCACATTTGTAGGTGGATCATCAGTGTTAGAGCTAAAATTAGCATGTTTAAAGTGATTTTCATGCTTCCAGGGGCTCGGGAAGTTAATTAAATACCATTTGGAGGCATTTATTGTTCGAGCAAAAACGGCTGATTTTCGACAAAAGAGATAACACCCCCCCATTACGTCATGCTTCAGAAATGTGGAAAATGGTCCGTTTTCAAATGTTTTATTTTTGAACGTCAGTTCACATTTGTAGGTGGATCATCAGTGTTAGAGCTAAAATTAGCATGTTTAAAGTGATTTTCATGCTTCCAGGGGCCCAAAACACAAGATTTATGGAATGGTTAAAAGTGCATGAAAATGGCCAATTTACTCACTCTGAGTTCTCAAAAAGGGTTT
The DNA here is from genome assembly GCF_964263255.1 of Lissotriton vulgaris. NCBI lineage: Eukaryota > Metazoa > Chordata > Amphibia > Caudata > Salamandridae > Lissotriton > Lissotriton vulgaris. The sequence goes on along the minus strand of NW_028247101.1, from coordinate 86,039 downwards.
CTTCACCCCGGGAAGTTAATTAAATACCATTTGGAGGCATTTAATGTTCGAGCAAAAACGGCTGATTTTCGACAAAAGAGATAACACCCCCCCATTACGTCATGCTTCAGAAATGTGGAAAATGGTCCGTTTTCAAATGTTTTATTTTTGAACGTCAGTTCACATTTGTAGGTGGATCATCAGTGTTAGAGCTAAAATTAGCATGTTTAAAGTGATTTTCATGCTTCCAGGGGCCCAAAACACAAGATTTATGGAATGGTTAAAAGTGCATGAAAATGGCCAATTTACTCACTCTGAGTTCTCAAAAAGGGTTTCTTCACCCCGGGAAGTTAATTAAATACCATTTGGAGGCATTTAATGTTCGAGCAAAAACGGCTGATTTTCGACAAAAGAGATAACACCCCCCCATTACGTCATGCTTCAGAAATGTGGAAAATGGTCCGTTTTCAAATGTTTTATTTTTGAACGTCAGTTCACATTTGTAGGTGGATCATCAGTGTTAGAGCTAAAATTAGCATGTTTAAAGTGATTTTCATGCTTCCAGGGGCCCAAAACACAAGATTTATGGAATGGTTAAAAGTGCATGAAAATGGCCAATTTACTCACTCTGAGTTCTCAAAAAGGGTTTCTTCACCCCGGGAAGTTAATTAAATACCATTTGGAGGCATTTAATGTTCGAGCAAAAACGGCTGATTTTCGACAAAAGAGATAACACCCCCCCATTACGTCATGCTTCAGAAATGTGGAAAATGGTCCGTTTTCAAATGTTTTATTTTTGAACGTCAGTTCACATTTGTAGGTGGATCATCAGTGTTAGAGCTAAAATTAGCATGTTTAAAGTGATTTTCATGCTTCCAGGGGCCCAAAACACAAGATTTATGGAATGGTTAAAAGTGCATGAAAATGGCCAATTTACTCACTCTGAGTTCTCAAAAAGGGTTTCTTCACCCCGGGAAGTTAATTAAATACCATTTGGAGGCATTTAATGTTCGAGCAAAAACGGCTGATTTTCGACAAAAGAGATAACACCCCCCCATTACGTCATGCTTCAGAAATGTGGAAAATGGTCCGTTTTCAAATGTTTTATTTTTGAACGTCAGTTGACATTTGTAGGTGGATCATCAGTGTTAGAGCTAAAATTAGCATGTTTAAAGTGATTTTCATGCTTCCAGGGGCCCAAAACACAAGATTTATGGAATGGTTAAAAGTGCATGAAAATGGCCAATTTACTCACTCTGAGTTCTCAAAAAGGGTTTCTTCACCCCGGGAAGTTAATTAAATACCATTTGGAGGCATTTAATGTTCGAGCAAAAACGGCTGATTTTCGACAAAAGAGATAACACCCCCCCATTACGTCATGCTTCAGAAATCTGGAAAATGGTCCGTTTTCAAATGTTTTATTTTTGAACGTCAGTTCACATTTGTAGGTGGATCATCAGTGTTAGAGCTAAAATTAGCATGTTTAAAGTGATTTTCATGCTTCCAGGGGCCCAAAACACAAGATTTATGGAATGGTTAAAAGTGCATGAAAATGGCCAATTTACTCACTCTGAGTTCTCAAAAAGGGTTTCTTCACCCCGGGAAGTTAATTAAATACCATTTGGAGGCATTTAATGTTCGAGCAAAAACGGCTGATTTTCGACAAAAGAGATAACACCCCCCCATTACGTCATGCTTCAGAAATGTGGAAAATGGTCCGTTTTCAAATGTTTTATTTTTGAACGTCAGTTCACATTTGTAGGTGGATCATCAGTGAAAGAGCTAAAATTAGCATGTTTAAAGTGATTTTCATGCTTCCAGGGGCTCGGGAAGTTAATTAAATACCATTTGGAGGCATTTAATGTTCGAGCAAAAACGGCTGATTTTCGACAAAAGAGATAACACCCCCCCATTACGTCATGCTTCAGAAATGTGGAAAATGGTCCGTTTTCAAATGTTTTATTTTTGAACGTCAGTTCACATTTGTAGGTGGTTCATCAGTGTTAGAGCTAAAATTAGCATGTTTAAAGTGATTTTCATGCTTCCAGGGGCCCAAAACACAAGATTTATGGAATGGTTAAAAGTGCATGAAAATGGCCAATTTACTCACTCTGAGTTCTCAAAAAGGGTTTCTTCACCCCGGGAAGTTAATTAAATACCATTTGGAGGCATTTAATGTTCGAGCAAAAACGGCTGATTTTCGACAAAAGAGATAACACCCCCCCATTACGTCATGCTTCAGAAATGTGGAAAATGGTCCGTTTTCAAATGTTTTATTTTTGAACGTCAGTTCACATTTGTAGGTGGATCATCAGTGTTAGAGCTAAAATTAGCATGTTTAAAGTGATTTTCATGCTTCCAGGGGCCCAAAACACAAGATTTATGGAATGGTTAAAAGTGCATGAAAATGGCCAATTTACTCACTCTGAGTTCTCAAAAAGGGTTTCTTCACCCCGGGAAGTTAATTAAATACCATTTGGAGGCATTTAATGTTCGAGCAAAAACGGCTGATTTTCGACAAAAGAGATAACACCCCCCCATTACGTCATGCTTCAGAAATGTGGAAAATGGTCCGTTTTCAAATGTTTTATTTTTGAACGTCAGTTCACATTTGTAGGTGGATCATCAGTGTTAGAGCTAAAATTAGCATGTTTAAAGTGATTTTCATGCTTCCAGGGGCCCAAAACACAAGATTTATGGAATGGTTAAAAGTGCATGAAAATGGCCAATTTACTCACTCTGAGTTCTCAAAAAGGGTTTCTTCACCCCGGGAAGTTAATTAAATACCATTTGGAGGCAGTTAATGTTCGAGCAAAAACGGCTGATTTTCGACAAAAGAGATAACACCCCCCCATTACGTCATGCTTCAGAAATGTGGAAAATGGTCCGTTTTCAAATGTTTTATTTTTGAACGTCAGTTCACATTTGTAGGTGGATCATCAGTGTTAGAGCTAAAATTAGCATGTTTAAAGTGATTTTCATGCTTCCAGGGGCCCAAAACACAAGATTTATGAAATGGTTAAAAGTGCATGAAAATGGCCAATTTACTCACTCTGAGTTCTCAAAAAGGGTTTCTTCACCCCGGGAAGTTAATTAAATACCATTTGGAGGCATTTAATGTTCGAGCAAAAACGGCTGATTTTCGACAAAAGAGATAACACCCCCCCATTACGTCATGCTTCAGAAATGTGGAAAATGGTCCGTTTTCAAATGTTTTATTTTTGAACGTCAGTTCACATTTGTAGGTGGATCATCAGTGTTAGAGCTAAAATTAGCATGTTTAAAGTGATTTTCATGCTTCCAGGGGCCCAAAACACAAGATTTATGGAATGGTTAAAAGTGCATGAAAATGGCCAATTTACTCACTCTGAGTTCTCAAAAAGGGTTTCTTCACCCCGGGAAGTTAATTAAATACCATTTGGAGGCATTTAATGTTCGAGCAAAAACGGCTGATTTTCGACAAAAGAGATAACACCCCCCCATTACGTCATGCTTCAGAAATGTGGAAAATGGTCCGTTTTCAAATGTTTTATTTTTGAACGTCAGTTCACATTTGTAGATGGATCATCAGTGAAAGAGCTAAAATTAGCATGTTTAAAGTGATTTTCATGCTTCCAGGGGCTCGGGAAGTTAATTAAATACCATTTGGAGGCATTTAATGTTCGAGCAAAAACGGCTGATTTTCGACAAAAGAGATAACACCCCCCCATTACGTCATGCTTCAGAAATGTGGAAAATGGTCCGTTTTCAAATGTTTTATTTTTGAACGTCAGTTCACATTTGTAGGTGGATCATCAGTGTTAGAGCTAAAATTAGCATGTTTAAAGTGATTTTCATGCTTCCAGGGGCCCAAAACACAAGATTTATGGAATGGTTAAAAGTGCATGAAAATGGCCAATTTACTCACTCTGAGTTCTCAAAAAGGGTTTCTTCACCCCGGGAAGTTAATTAAATACCATTTGGAGGCATTTAATGTTCGAGCAAAAACGGCTGATTTTCGACAAAAGAGATAACACCCCCCCATTACGTCATGCTTCAGAAATGTGGAAAATGGTCCGTTTTCAAATGTTTTATTTTTGAACGTCAGTTCACATTTGTAGGTGGATCATCAGTGTTAGAGCTAAAATTAGCATGTTTAAAGTGATTTTCATGCTTCCAGGGGCCCAAAACACAAGATTTATGGAATGGTTAAAAGTGCATGAAAATGGCCAATTTACTCACTCTGAGTTCTCAAAAAGGGTTTCTTCACCCCGGGAAGTTAATTAAATACCATTTGGAGGCATTTAATGTTCGAGCAAAAACGGCTGATTTTCGACAAAAGAGATAACACCCCCCCATTACGTCATGCTTCAGAAATGTGGAAAATGGTCCGTTTTCAAATGTTTTATTTTTGAACGTCAGTTCACATTTGTAGGTGGATCATCAGTGTTAGAGCTAAAATTAGCATGTTTAAAGTGATTTTCATGCTTCCAGGGGCCCAAAACACAAGATTTATGGAATGGTTAAAAGTGCATGAAAATGGCCAATTTACTCACTCTGAGTTCTCAAAAAGGGTTTCTTCACCCCGGGAAGTTAATTAAATACCATTTGGAGGCATTTAATGTTCGAGCAAAAACGGCTGATTTTCGACAAAAGAGATAACACCCCCCCATTACGTCATGCTTCAGAAATGTGGAAAATGGTCCGTTTTCAAATGTTTTATTTTTGAACGTCAGTTCACATTTGTAGGTGGATCATCAGTGTTAGAGCTAAAATTAGCATGTTTAAAGTGATTTTCATGCTTCCAGGGGCCCAAAACACAAGATTTATGGAATGGTTAAAAGTGCATGAAAATGGCCAATTTACTCACTCTGAGTTCTCAAAAAGGGTTTCTTCACCCCGGCAAGTTAATTAAATACCATTTGGAGGCATTTAATGTTCGAGCAAAAACGGCTGATTTTCGACAAAAGAGATAACACCCCCCCATTACGTCATGCTTCAGAAATGTGGAAAATGGTCCGTTTTCAAATGTTTTATTTTTGAACGTCAGTTCACATTTGTAGGTGGATCATCAGTGTTAGAGCTAAAATTAGCATGTTTAAAGTGATTTTCATGCTTCCAGGGGCCCAAAACACAAGATTTATGGAATGGTTAAAAGTGCATGAAAATGGCCAATTTACTCACTCTGAGTTCTCAAAAAGGGTTTCTTCACCCCGGGAAGTTAATTAAATACCATTTGGAGGCATTTAATGTTCGAGCAAAAACGGCTGATTTTCGACAAAAGAGATAACACCCCCCCCATTACGTCATGCTTCAGAAATGTGGAAAATGGTCCGTTTTCAAATGTTTTATTTTTGAACGTCAGTTCACATTTGTAGGTGGATCATCAGTGTTAGAGCTAAAATTAGCATGTTTAAAGTGATTTTCATGCTTCCAGGGGCTCGGGAAGTTAATTAAATACCATTTGGAGGCATTTAATGTTCGAGCAAAAACGGCTGATTTTCGACAAAAGAGATAACACCCCCCCATTACGTCATGCTTCAGAAATGTGGAAAATGGTCCGTTTTCAAATGTTTTATTTTTGAACGTCAGTTCACATTTGTAGGTGGATCATCAGTGTTAGAGCTAAAATTAGCATGTTTAAAGTGATTTTCATGCTTCCAGGGGCTCGGGAAGTTAATTAAATACCATTTGGAGGCATTTAATGTTCGAGCAAAAACGGCTGATTTTCGACAAAAGAGATAACACCCCCCCATTACGTCATGCTTCAGAAATGTGAAAAATGGTCCGTTTTCAAATGTTTTATTTTTGAACGTCAGTTCACATTTGTAGGTGGATCATCAGTGTTAGAGCTAAAATTAGCATGTTTAAAGTGATTTTCATGCTTCCAGGGGCTCGGGAAGTTAATTAAATACCATTTGGAGGCATTTAATGTTCGAGCAAAAACGGCTGATTTTCGACAAAAGAGATAACACCCCCCCATTACGTCATGCTTCAGAAATGTGGAAAATGGTCCGTTTTCAAATGTTTTATTTTTGAACGTCAGTTCACATTTGTAGGTGGATCATCAGTGTTAGAGCTAAAATTAGCATGTTTAAAGTGATTTTCATGCTTCCAGGGGCCCAAAACACAAGATTTATGGAATGGTTAAAAGTGCATGAAAATGGCCAATTTACTCACTCTGAGTTCTCAAAAAGGGTTTCTTCACCCCGGGAAGTTAATTAAATACCATTTGGAGGCATTTAATGTTCGAGCAAAAACGGCTGATTTTCGACAAAAGAGATAACACCCCCCCATTACGTCATGCTTCAGAAATGTGGAAAATGGTCCGTTTTCAAATGTTTTATTTTTGAACGTCAGTTCACATTTGTAGGTGGATCATCAGTGTTAGAGCTAAAATTAGCATGTTTAAAGTGATTTTCATGCTTCCAGGGGCTCGGGAAGTTAATTAAATACCATTTGGAGGCATTTAATGTTCGAGCAAAAACGGCTGATTTTCGACAAAAGAGATAACACCCCCCCATTACGTCATGCTTCAGAAATGTGGAAAATGGTCCGTTTTCAAATGTTTTATTTTTGAACGTCAGTTCACATTTGTAGGTGGATCATCAGTGTTAGAGCTAAAATTAGCATGTTTAAAGTGATTTTCATGCTTCCAGGGGCTCGGGAAGTTAATTAAATACCATTTGGAGGCATTTAATGTTCGAGCAAAAACGGCTGATTTTCGACAAAAGAGATAACACCCCCCCCATTACGTCATGCTTCAGAAATGTGGAAAATGGTCCGTTTTCAAATGTTTTATTTTTGAACGTCAGTTCATATTTGTAGGTGGATCATCAGTGTTAGAGCTAAAATTAGCATGTTTAAAGTGATTTTCATGCTTCCAGGGGCCCAAAACACAAGATTTATGGAATGGTTAAAAGTGCATGAAAATGGCCAATTTACTCACTCTGAGTTCTCAAAAAGGGTTTCTTCACCCCGGGAAGTTAATTAAATACCATTTGGAGGCATTTAATGTTCGAGCAAAAACGGCTGATTTTCGACAAATGAGATAACACCCCCCCATTACGTCATGCTTCAGAAATGTGGAAAATGGTCCATTTTCAAATGTTTTATTTTTGAACGTCAGTTCACATTTGTAGGTGGATCATCAGTGTTAGAGCTAAAATTAGCATGTTTAAAGTGATTTTCATGCTTCCAGGGGCCCAAAACACAAGATTTATGGAATGGTTAAAAGTGCATGAAAATGGCCAATTTACTCACTCTGAGTTCTCAAAAAGGGTTTCTTCACCCCGGGAAGTTAATTAAATACCATTTGGAGGCATTTAATGTTCGAGCAAAAACGGCTGATTTTCGACAAAAGAGATAACACCCCCCCATTACGTCATGCTTCAGAAATGTGGAAAATGGTCCGTTTTCAAATGTTTTATTTTTGAACGTCAGTTCACATTTGTAGGTGGATCATCAGTGTTAGAGCTAAAATTAGCATGTTTAAAGTGATTTTCATGCTTCCAGGGGCCCAAAACACAAGATTTATGGAATGGTTAAAAGTGCATGAAAATGGCCAATTTACTCACTCTGAGTTCTCAAAAAGGGTTTCTTCACCCCGGGAAGTTAATTAAATACCATTTGGAGGCATTTAATGTTCGAGCAAAAACGGCTGATTTTCGACAAAAGAGATAACACCCCCCCCATTACGTCATGCTTCAGAAATGTGGAAAATGGTCCGTTTTCAAATGTTTTATTTTTGAACGTCAGTTCACATTTGTAGGTGGATCATCAGTGTTAGAGCTAAAATTAGCATGTTTAAAGTGATTTTCATGCTTCCAGGGGCCCAAAACACAAGATTTATGGAATGGTTAAAAGTGCATGAAAATGGCCAATTTACTCACTCTGAGTTCTCAAAAAGGGTTTCTTCACCCCGGGAAGTTAATTAAATACCATTTGGAGGCATTTAATGTTCGAGCAAAAACGGCTGATTTTCGACAAAAGAGATAACACCCCCCCATTACGTCATGCTTCAGAAATGTGGAAAATGGTCCGTTTTCAAATGTTTTATTTTTGAACGTCAGTTCACATTTGTAGGTGGATCATCAGTGTTAGAGCTAAAATTAGCATGTTTAAAGTGATTTTCATGCTTCCAGGGGCTCGGGAAGTTAATTAAATACCATTTGGAGGCATTCAATGTTCGAGCAAAAACGGCTGATTTTCGACAAAAGAGATAACACCCCACCATTACGTCATGCTTCAGAAATGTGGAAAATGGTCCGTTTTCAAATGTTTTATTTTTGAACGTCAGTTCACATTTGTAGGTGGATCATCAGTGTTAGAGCTAAAATTAGCATGTTTAAAGTGATTTTCATGCTTCCAGGGGCTCGGGAAGTTAATTAAATACCATTTGGAGGCATTTAATGTTCGAGCAAAAACGGCTGATTTTCGACAAAAGAGATAACACCCCCCATTACGTCATGCTTCAGAAATGTGGAAAATGGTCCGTTTTCAAATGTTTTATTTTTGAACGTCAGTTCACATTTGTAGGTGGATCATCAGTGTTAGAGCTAAAATTAGCATGTTTAAAGTGATTTTCATGCTTCCAGGGGCTCGGGAAGTTAATTAAATACCATTTGGAGGCATTTAATGTTCGAGCAAAAACGGCTGATTTTCGACAAAAGAGATAACACCCCCCCATTACGTCATGCTTCAGAAATGTGGAAAATGGTCCGTTTTCAAATGTTTTATTTTTGAACGTCAGTTCACATTTGTAGGTGGATCATCAGTGTTAGAGCTAAAATTAGCATGTTTAAAGTGATTTTCATGCTTCCAGGGGCCAAAAACACAAGATTTATGGAATGGTTAAAAGTGCATGAAAATGGCCAATTTACTCACTCTGAGTTCTCAAAAAGGGTTTCTTCACCCCGGGAAGTTAATTAAATACCATTTGGAGGCATTTAATGTTTGAGCAAAAACGGCTGATTTTCGACAAAAGAGATAACACCCCCCCATTACGTCATGCTTCAGAAATGTGGAAAATGGTCCGTTTTCAAATGTTTTATTTTTGAACGTCAGTTCACATTTGTAGGTGGATCATCAGTGTTAGAGCTAAAATTAGCATGTTTAAAGTGATTTTCATGCTTCCAGGGGCTCGGGAAGTTAATTAAATACCATTTGGAGGCATTTAATGTTCGAGCAAAAACGGCTGATTTTCGACAAAAGAGATAACACCCCCCCATTACGTCATGCTTCAGAAATGTGGAAAATGGTCCGTTTTCAAATGTTTTATTTTTGAACGTCAGTTCACATTTGTAGGTGGATCATCAGTGTTAGAGCTAAAATTAGCATGTTTAAAGTGATTTTCATGCTTCCAGGGGCTCGGGAAGTTAATTAAATACCATTTGGAGGCATTTAATGTTCGAGCAAAAACTGCTGATTTTCAACAAAAGAGATAACACCCCCCCATTACGTCATGCTTCAGAAATGTGGAAAATGGTCCGTTTTCAAATGTTTTATTTTTGAACGTCAGTTCACATTTGTAGGTGGATCATCAGTGTTAGAGCTAAAATTAGCATGTTTAAAGTGATTTTCATGCTTCCAGGGGCCCAAAACACAAGATTTATGGAATGGTTAAAAGTGCATGAAAATGGCCAATTTACTCACTCTGAGTTTTCAAAAAGGGTTTCTTCACCCCGGGAAGTTAATTAAATACCATTTGGAGGCATTTAATGTTCGAGCAAAAACGGCTGATTTTCGACAAAAGAGATAACACCCCCCCATTACGTCATGCTTCAGAAATGTGGAAAATGGTCCGTTTTCAAATGTTTTATTTTTGAACGTCAGTTCACATTTGTAGGTGGATCATCAGTGTTAGAGCTAAAATTAGCATGTTTAAAGTGATTTTCATGCTTCCAGGGGCCCAAAACACAAGATTTATGGAATGGTTAAAAGTGCATGAAAATGGCCAATTTACTCACTCTGAGTTCTCAAAAAGGGTTTCTTCACCCCGGGAAGTTAATTAAATACCATTTGGAGGCATTTAATGTTCGAGCAAAAACGGCTGATTTTCGACAAAAGAGATAACACCCCCCCATTACGTCATGCTTCAGAAATGTGGAAAATGGTCCGTTTTCAAATGTTTTATTTTTGAACGTCAGTTCACATTTGTAGGTGGATCATCAGTGTTAGAGCTAAAATTAGCATGTTTAAAGTGATTTTCATGCTTCCAGGGGCCCAAAACACAAGATTTATGGAATGGTTAAAAGTGCATGAAAATGGCCAATTTACTCACTCTGAGTTCTCAAAAAGGGTTTCTTCACCCCGGCAAGTTAATTAAATACCATTTGGAGGCATTTAATGTTCGAGCAAAAACGGCTGATTTTCGACAAAAGAGATAACACCCCCCCATTACGTCATGCTTCAGAAATGTGGAAAATGGTCCGTTTTCAAATGTTTTATTTTTGAACGTCAGTTCACATTTGTAGGTGGATCATCAGTGTTAGAGCTAAAATTAGCATGTTTAAAGTGATTTTCATGCTTCCAGGGGCCCAAAACACAAGATTTATGGAATGGTTAAAAGTGCATGAAAATGGCCAATTTACTCACTCTGAGTTCTCAAAAAGGGTTTCTTCACCCCGGGAAGTTAATTAAATACCATTTGGAGGCATTTAATGTTCGAGCAAAAACGGCTGATTTTCGACAAAAGAGATAACACCCCCCCCATTACGTCATGCTTCAGAAATGTGGAAAATGGTCCGTTTTCAAATGTTTTATTTTTGAACGTCAGTTCACATTTGTAGGTGGATCATCAGTGTTAGAGCTAAAATTAGCATGTTTAAAGTGATTTTCATGCTTCCAGGGGCTCGGGAAGTTAATTAAATACCATTTGGAGGCATTTAATGTTCGAGCAAAAACGGCTGATTTTCGACAAAAGAGATAACACCCCCCCATTACGTCATGCTTCAGAAATGTGGAAAATGGTCCGTTTTCAAATGTTTTATTTTTGAACGTCAGTTCACATTTGTAGGTGGATCATCAGTGTTAGAGCTAAAATTAGCATGTTTAAAGTGATTTTCATGCTTCCAGGGGCTCGGGAAGTTAATTAAATACCATTTGGAGGCATTTAATGTTCGAGCAAAAACGGCTGATTTTCGACAAAAGAGATAACACCCCCCCATTACGTCATGCTTCAGAAATGTGAAAAATGGTCCGTTTTCAAATGTTTTATTTTTGAACGTCAGTTCACATTTGTAGGTGGATCATCAGTGTTAGAGCTAAAATTAGCATGTTTAAAGTGATTTTCATGCTTCCAGGGGCTCGGGAAGTTAATTAAATACCATTTGGAGGCATTTAATGTTCGAGCAAAAACGGCTGATTTTCGACAAAAGAGATAACACCCCCCCATTACGTCATGCTTCAGAAATGTGGAAAATGGTCCGTTTTCAAATGTTTTATTTTTGAACGTCAGTTCACATTTGTAGGTGGATCATCAGTGTTAGAGCTAAAATTAGCATGTTTAAAGTGATTTTCATGCTTCCAGGGGCCCAAAACACAAGATTTATGGAATGGTTAAAAGTGCATGAAAATGGCCAATTTACTCACTCTGAGTTCTCAAAAAGGGTTTCTTCACCCCGGGAAGTTAATTAAATACCATTTGGAGGCATTTAATGTTCGAGCAAAAACGGCTGATTTTCGACAAAAGAGATAACACCCCCCCATTACGTCATGCTTCAGAAATGTGGAAAATGGTCCGTTTTCAAATGTTTTATTTTTGAACGTCAGTTCACATTTGTAGGTGGATCATCAGTGTTAGAGCTAAAATTAGCATGTTTAAAGTGATTTTCATGCTTCCAGGGGCTCGGGAAGTTAATTAAATACCATTTGGAGGCATTTAATGTTCGAGCAAAAACGGCTGATTTTCGACAAAAGAGATAACACCCCCCCATTACGTCATGCTTCAGAAATGTGGAAAATGGTCCGTTTTCAAATGTTTTATTTTTGAACGTCAGTTCACATTTGTAGGTGGATCATCAGTGTTAGAGCTAAAATTAGCATGTTTAAAGTGATTTTCATGCTTCCAGGGGCTCGGGAAGTTAATTAAATACCATTTGGAGGCATTTAATGTTCGAGCAAAAACGGCTGATTTTCGACAAAAGAGATAACACCCCCCCCATTACGTCATGCTTCAGAAATGTGGAAAATGGTCCGTTTTCAAATGTTTTATTTTTGAACGTCAGTTCATATTTGTAGGTGGATCATCAGTGTTAGAGCTAAAATTAGCATGTTTAAAGTGATTTTCATGCTTCCAGGGGCCCAAAACACAAGATTCATGGAATGGTTAAAAGTGCATGAAAATGGCCAATTTACTCACTCTGAGTTCTCAAAAAGGGTTTCTTCACCCCGGGAAGTTAATTAAATACCATTTGGAGGCATTTAATGTTCGAGCAAAAACGGCTGATTTTCGACAAATGAGATAACACCCCCCCATTACGTCATGCTTCAGAAATGTGGAAAATGGTCCATTTTCAAATGTTTTATTTTTGAACGTCAGTTCACATTTGTAGGTGGATCATCAGTGTTAGAGCTAAAATTAGCATGTTTAAAGTGATTTTCATGCTTCCAGGGGCCCAAAACACAAGATTTATGGAATGGTTAAAAGTGCATGAAAATGGCCAATTTACTCACTCTGAGTTCTCAAAAAGGGTTTCTTCACCCCGGGAAGTTAATTAAATACCATTTGGAGGCATTTAATGTTCGAGCAAAAACGGCTGATTTTCGACAAAAGAGATAACACCCCCCCATTACGTCATGCTTCAGAAATGTGGAAAATGGTCCGTTTTCAAATGTTTTATTTTTGAACGTCAGTTCACATTTGTAGGTGGATCATCAGTGTTAGAGCTAAAATTAGCATGTTTAAAGTGATTTTCATGCTTCCAGGGGCCCAAAACACAAGATTTATGGAATGGTTAAAAGTGCATGAAAATGGCCAATTTACTCACTCTGAGTTCTCAAAAAGGGTTTCTTCACCCCGGGAAGTTAATTAAATACCATTTGGAGGCATTTAATGTTCGAGCAAAAACGGCTGATTTTCGACAAAAGAGATAACACCCCCCCCCATTACGTCATGCTTCAGAAATGTGGAAAATGGTCCGTTTTCAAATGTTTTATTTTTGAACGTCAGTTCACATTTGTAGGTGGATCATCAGTGTTAGAGCTAAAATTAGCATGTTTAAAGTGATTTTCATGCTTCCAGGGGCCCAAAACACAAGATTTATGGAATGGTTAAAAGTGCATGAAAATGGCCAATTTACTCACTCTGAGTTCTCAAAAAGGGTTTCTTCACCCCGGGAAGTTAATTAAATACCATTTGGAGGCATTTAATGTTCGAGCAAAAACGGCTGATTTTCGACAAAAGAGATAACACCCCCCCATTACGTCATGCTTCAGAAATGTGGAAAATGGTCCGTTTTCAAATGTTTTATTTTTGAACGTCAGTTCACATTTGTAGGTGGATCATCAGTGTTAGAGCTAAAATTAGCATGTTTAAAGTGATTTTCATGCTTCCAGGGGCTCGGGAAGTTAATTAAATACCATTTGGAGGCATTTAATGTTCGAGCAAAAACGGCTGATTTTCGACAAAAGAGATAACACCCCCCCATTACGTCATGCTTCAGAAATGTGGAAAATGGTCCGTTTTCAAATGTTTTATTTTTGAACGTCAGTTCACATTTGTAGGTGGATCATCAGTGTTAGAGCTAAAATTAGCATGTTTAAAGTGATTTTCATGCTTCCAGGGGCTCGGGAAGTTAATTAAATACCATTTGGAGGCATTTAATGTTCGAGCAAAAACTGCTGATTTTCAACAAAAGAGATAACACCCCCCCATTACGTCATGCTTCAGAAATGTGGAAAATGGTCCGTTTTCAAATGTTTTATTTTTGAACGTCAGTTCACATTTGTAGGTGGATCATCAGTGTTAGAGCTAAAATTAGCATGTTTAAAGTGATTTTCATGCTTCCAGGGGCCCAAAACACAAGATTTATGGAATGGTTAAAAGTGCATGAAAATGGCCAATTTACTCACTCTGAGTTTTCAAAAAGGGTTTCTTCACCCCGGGAAGTTAATTAAATACCATTTGGAGGCATTTAATGTTCGAGCAAAAACGGCTGATTTTCGACAAAAGAGATAACACCCCCCCATTACGTCATGCTTCAGAAATGTGGAAAATGGTCCGTTTTCAAATGTTTTATTTTTGAACGTCAGTTCACATTTGTAGGTGGATCATCAGTGTTAGAGCTAAAATTAGCATGTTTAAAGTGATTTTCATGCTTCCAGGGGCCCAAAACACAAGATTTATGGAATGGTTAAAAGTGCATGAAAATGGCCAATTTACTCACTCTGAGTTCTCAAAAAGGGTTTCTTCACCCCGGGAAGTTAATTAAATACCATTTGGAGGCATTTAATGTTCGAGCAAAAACGGCTGATTTTCGACAAAAGAGATAACACCCCCCCATTACGTCATGCTTCAGAAATGTGGAAAATGGTCCGTTTTCAAATGTTTTATTTTTGAACGTCAGTTCACATTTGTAGGTGGATCATCAGTGTTAGAGCTAAAATTAGCATGTTTAAAGTGATTTTCATGCTTCCAGGGGCCCAAAACACAAGATTTATGGAATGGTTAAAAGTGCATGAAAATGGCCAATTTACTCACTCTGAGTTCTCAAAAAGGGTTTCTTCACCCCGGCAAGTTAATTAAATACCATTTGGAGGCATTTAATGTTCGAGCAAAAACGGCTGATTTTCGACAAAAGAGATAACACCCCCCCATTACGTCATGCTTCAGAAATGTGGAAAATGGTCCGTTTTCAAATGTTTTATTTTTGAACGTCAGTTCACATTTGTAGGTGGATCATCAGTGTTAGAGCTAAAATTAGCATGTTTAAAGTGATTTTCATGCTTCCAGGGGCCCAAAACACAAGATTTATGGAATGGTTAAAAGTGCATGAAAATGGCCAATTTACTCACTCTGAGTTCTCAAAAAGGGTTTCTTCACCCCGGGAAGTTAATTAAATACCATTTGGAGGCATTTAATGTTCGAGCAAAAACGGCTGATTTTCGACAAAAGAGATAACACCCCCCCCATTACGTCATGCTTCAGAAATGTGGAAAATGGTCCGTTTTCAAATGTTTTATTTTTGAACGTCAGTTCACATTTGTAGGTGGATCATCAGTGTTAGAGCTAAAATTAGCATGTTTAAAGTGATTTTCATGCTTCCAGGGGCTCGGGAAGTTAATTAAATACCATTTGGAGGCATTTAATGTTCGAGCAAAAACGGCTGATTTTCGACAAAAGAGATAACACCCCCCCATTACGTCATGCTTCAGAAATGTGGAAAATGGTCCGTTTTCAAATGTTTTATTTTTGAACGTCAGTTCACATTTGTAGGTGGATCATCAGTGTTAGAGCTAAAATTAGCATGTTTAAAGTGATTTTCATGCTTCCAGGGGCTCGGGAAGTTAATTAAATACCATTTGGAGGCATTTAATGTTCGAGCAAAAACGGCTGATTTTCGACAAAAGAGATAACACCCCCCCATTACGTCATGCTTCAGAAATGTGAAAAATGGTCCGTTTTCAAATGTTTTATTTTTGAACGTCAGTTCACATTTGTAGGTGGATCATCAGTGTTAGAGCTAAAATTAGCATGTTTAAAGTGATTTTCATGCTTCCAGGGGCTCGGGAAGTTAATTAAATACCATTTGGAGGCATTTAATGTTCGAGCAAAAACGGCTGATTTTCGACAAAAGAGATAACACCCCCCCATTACGTCATGCTTCAGAAATGTGGAAAATGGTCCGTTTTCAAATGTTTTATTTTTGAACGTCAGTTCACATTTGTAGGTGGATCATCAGTGTTAGAGCTAAAATTAGCATGTTTAAAGTGATTTTCATGCTTCCAGGGGCCCAAAACACAAGATTTATGGAATGGTTAAAAGTGCATGAAAATGGCCAATTTACTCACTCTGAGTTCTCAAAAAGGGTTTCTTCACCCCGGGAAGTTAATTAAATACCATTTGGAGGCATTTAATGTTCGAGCAAAAACGGCTGATTTTCGACAAAAGAGATAACACCCCCCCATTACGTCATGCTTCAGAAATGTGGAAAATGGTCCGTTTTCAAATGTTTTATTTTTGAACGTCAGTTCACATTTGTAGGTGGATCATCAGTGTTAGAGCTAAAATTAGCATGTTTAAAGTGATTTTCATGCTTCCAGGGGCTCGGGAAGTTAATTAAATACCATTTGGAGGCATTTAATGTTCGAGCAAAAACGGCTGATTTTCGACAAAAGAGATAACACCCCCCCATTACGTCATGCTTCAGAAATGTGGAAAATGGTCCGTTTTCAAATGTTTTATTTTTGAACGTCAGTTCACATTTGTAGGTGGATCATCAGTGTTAGAGCTAAAATTAGCATGTTTAAAGTGATTTTCATGCTTCCAGGGGCTCGGGAAGTTAATTAAATACCATTTGGAGGCATTTAATGTTCGAGCAAAAACGGCTGATTTTCGACAAAAGAGATAACACCCCCCCCATTACGTCATGCTTCAGAAATGTGGAAAATGGTCCGTTTTCAAATGTTTTATTTTTGAACGTCAGTTCATATTTGTAGGTGGATCATCAGTGTTAGAGCTAAAATTAGCATGTTTAAAGTGATTTTCATGCTTCCAGGGGCCCAAAACACAAGATTCATGGAATGGTTAAAAGTGCATGAAAATGGCCAATTTACTCACTCTGAGTTCTCAAAAAGGGTTTCTTCACCCCGGGAAGTTAATTAAATACCATTTGGAGGCATTTAATGTTCGAGCAAAAACGGCTGATTTTCGACAAATGAGATAACACCCCCCCATTACGTCATGCTTCAGAAATGTGGAAAATGGTCCATTTTCAAATGTTTTATTTTTGAACGTCAGTTCACATTTGTAGGTGGATCATCAGTGTTAGAGCTAAAATTAGCATGTTTAAAGTGATTTTCATGCTTCCAGGGGCCCAAAACACAAGATTTATGGAATGGTTAAAAGTGCATGAAAATGGCCAATTTACTCACTCTGAGTTCTCAAAAAGGGTTTCTTCACCCCGGGAAGTTAATTAAATACCATTTGGAGGCATTTAATGTTCGAGCAAAAACGGCTGATTTTCGACAAAAGAGATAACACCCCCCCATTACGTCATGCTTCAGAAATGTGGAAAATGGTCCGTTTTCAAATGTTTTATTTTTGAACGTCAGTTCACATTTGTAGGTGGATCATCAGTGTTAGAGCTAAAATTAGCATGTTTAAAGTGATTTTCATGCTTCCAGGGGCCCAAAACACAAGATTTATGGAATGGTTAAAAGTGCATGAAAATGGCCAATTTACTCACTCTGAGTTCTCAAAAAGGGTTTCTTCACCCCGGGAAGTTAATTAAATACCATTTGGAGGCATTTAATGTTCGAGCAAAAACGGCTGATTTTCGACAAAAGAGATAACACCCCCCCCCATTACGTCATGCTTCAGAAATGTGGAAAATGGTCCGTTTTCAAATGTTTTATTTTTGAACGTCAGTTCACATTTGTAGGTGGATCATCAGTGTTAGAGCTAAAATTAGCATGTTTAAAGTGATTTTCATGCTTCCAGGGGCCCAAAACACAAGATTTATGGAATGGTTAAAAGTGCATGAAAATGGCCAATTTACTCACTCTGAGTTCTCAAAAAGGGTTTCTTCACCCCGGGAAGTTAATTAAATACCATTTGGAGGCATTTAATGTTCGAGCAAAAACGGCTGATTTTCGACAAAAGAGATAACACCCCCCCATTACGTCATGCTTCAGAAATGTGGAAAATGGTCCGTTTTCAAATGTTTTATTTTTGAACGTCAGTTCACATTTGTAGGTGGATCATCAGTGTTAGAGCTAAAATTAGCATGTTTAAAGTGATTTTCATGCTTCCAGGGGCTCGGGAAGTTAATTAAATACCATTTGGAGGCATTTAATGTTCGAGCAAAAACGGCTGATTTTCGACAAAAGAGATAACACCCCCCCATTACGTCATGCTTCAGAAATGTGGAAAATGGTCCGTTTTCAAATGTTTTATTTTTGAACGTCAGTTCACATTTGTAGGTGGATCATCAGTGTTAGAGCTAAAATTAGCATGTTTAAAGTGATTTTCATGCTTCCAGGGGCTCGGGAAGTTAATTAAATACCATTTGGAGGCATTTAATGTTCGAGCAAAAACGGCTGATTTTCGACAAAAGAGATAACACCCCCCATTACGTCATGCTTCAGAAATGTGGAAAATGGTCCGTTTTCAAATGTTTTATTTTTGAACGTCAGTTCACATTTGTAGGTGGATCATCAGTGTTAGAGCTAAAATTAGCATGTTTAAAGTGATTTTCATGCTTCCAGGGGCTCGGGAAGTTAATTAAATACCATTTGGAGGCATTTAATGTTCGAGCAAAAACGGCTGATTTTCGACAAAAGAGATAACACCCCCCCATTACGTCATGCTTCAGAAATGTGGAAAATGGTCCGTTTTCAAATGTTTTATTTTTGAACGTCAGTTCACATTTGTAGGTGGATCATCAGTGTTAGAGCTAAAATTAGCATGTTTAAAGTGATTTTCATGCTTCCAGGGGCCAAAAACACAAGATTTATGGAATGGTTAAAAGTGCATGAAAATGGCCAATTTACTCACTCTGAGTTCTCAAAAAGGGTTTCTTCACCCCGGGAAGTTAATTAAATACCATTTGGAGGCATTTAATGTTCGAGCAAAAACGGCTGATTTTCGACAAAAGAGATAACACCCCCCCATTACGTCATGCTTCAGAAATGTGGAAAATGGTCCGTTTTCAAATGTTTTATTTTTGAACGTCAGTTCACATTTGTAGGTGGATCATCAGTGTTAGAGCTAAAATTAGCATGTTTAAAGTGATTTTCATGCTTCCAGGGGCTCGGGAAGTTAATTAAATACCATTTGGAGGCATTTAATGTTCGAGCAAAAACGGCTGATTTTCGACAAAAGAGATAACACCCCCCCATTACGTCATGCTTCAGAAATGTGGAAAATGGTCCGTTTTCAAATGTTTTATTTTTGAACGTCAGTTCACATTTGTAGGTGGATCATCAGTGTTAGAGCTAAAATTAGCATGTTTAAAGTGATTTTCATGCTTCCAGGGGCTCGGGAAGTTAATTAAATACCATTTGGAGGCATTTAATGTTCGAGCAAAAACGGCTGATTTTCAACAAAAGAGATAACACCCCCCCATTACGTCATGCTTCAGAAATGTGGAAAATGGTCCGTTTTCAAATGTTTTATTTTTGAACGTCAGTTCACATTTGTAGGTGGATCATCAGTGTTAGAGCTAAAATTAGCATGTTTAAAGTGATTTTCATGCTTCCAGGGGCCCAAAACACAAGATTTATGGAATGGTTAAAAGTGCATGAAAATGGCCAATTTACTCACTCTGAGTTTTCAAAAAGGGTTTCTTCACCCCGGGAAGTTAATTAAATACCATTTGGAGGCATTTAATGTTCGAGCAAAAACGGCTGATTTTCGACAAAAGAGATAACACCCCCCCATTACGTCATGCTTCAGAAATGTGGAAAATGGTCCGTTTTCAAATGTTTTATTTTTGAACGTCAGTTCACATTTGTAGGTGGATCATCAGTGTTAGAGCTAAAATTAGCATGTTTAAAGTGATTTTCATGCTTCCAGGGGCCCAAAACACAAGATTTATGGAATGGTTAAAAGTGCATGAAAATGGCCAATTTACTCACTCTGAGTTCTCAAAAAGGGTTTCTTCACCCCGGGAAGTTAATTAAATACCATTTGGAGGCATTTAATGTTCGAGCAAAAACGGCTGATTTTCGACAAAAGAGATAACACCCCCCCATTACGTCATGCTTCAGAAATGTGGAAAATGGTCCGTTTTCAAATGTTTTATTTTTGAACGTCAGTTCACATTTGTAGGTGGATCATCAGTGTTAGAGCTAAAATTAGCATGTTTAAAGTGATTTTCATGCTTCCAGGGGCCCAAAACACAAGATTTATGGAATGGTTAAAAGTGCATGAAAATGGCCAATTTACTCACTCTGAGTTCTCAAAAAGGGTTTCTTCACCCCGGGAAGTTAATTAAATACCATTTGGAGGCATTTAATGTTCGAGCAAAAACGGCTGATTTTCGACAAAAGAGATAACACCCCCCCATTACGTCATGCTTCAGAAATGTGGAAAATGGTCCGTTTTCAAATGTTTTATTTTTGAACGTCAGTTCACATTTGTATGTGGATCATCAGTGTTAGAGCTAAAATTAGCATGTTTAAAGTGATTTTCATGCTTCCAGGGGCTCGGGAAGTTAATTAAATACCATTTGGAGGCATTTAATGTTCGAGCAAAAACGGCTGATTTTCGACAAAAGAGATAACACCCCCCCATTACGTCATGCTTCAGAAATGTGGAAAATGGTCCGTTTTCAAATGTTTTATTTTTGAACGTCAGTTCACATTTGTAGGTGGATCATCAGTGTTAGAGCTAAAATTAGCATGTTTAAAGTGATTTTCATGCTTCCAGGGGCTCGGGAAGTTAATTAAATACCATTTGGAGGCATTTAATGTTCGAGCAAAAACTGCTGATTTTCGACAAAAGAGATTACACCCCCCCATTACGTCATGCTTCAGAAATGTGGAAAATGGTCCGTTTTCAAATGTTTTATTTTTGAACGTCAGTTCACATTTGTAGGTGGATCATCAGTGTTAGAGCTAAAATTAGCATGTTTAAAGTGATTTTCATGCTTCCAGGGGCCCAAAACACAAGATTTATGGAATGGTTAAAAGTGCATGAAAATGGCCAATTTACTCACTCTGAGTTCTCAAAAAGGGTTTCTTCACCCCGGGAAGTTAATTAAATACCATTTGGAGGCATTTAATGTTCGAGCAAAAACGGCTGATTTTCGACAAAAGAGATAACACCCCCCCATTACGTCATGCTTCAGAAATGTGGAAAATGGTCCGTTTTCAAATGTTTTATTTTTGAACGTCAGTTCACATTTGTAGGTGGATCATCAGTGTTAGAGCTAAAATTAGCATGTTTAAAGTGATTTTCATGCTTCCAGGGGCCCAAAACACAAGATTTATGGAATGGTTAAAAGTGCATGAAAATGGCCAATTTACTCACTCTGAGTTCTCAAAAAGGGTTTCTTCACCCCGGGAAGTTAATTAAATACCATTTGGAGGCATTTAATGTTCGAGCAAAAACGGCTGATTTTCGACAAAAGAGATAACACCCCCCCATTACGTCATGCTTCAGAAATGTGGAAAATGGTCCGTTTTCAAATGTTTTATTTTTGAACGTCAGTTCACATTTGTAGGTGGATCATCAGTGTTAGAGCTAAAATTAGCATGTTTAAAGTGATTTTCATGCTTCCAGGGGCTCGGGAAGTTAATTAAATACCATTTGGAGGCATTTAATGTTCGAGCAAAAACGGCTGATTTTCGACAAAAGAGATAACACCCCCCCATTACGTCATGCTTCAGAAATGTGGAAAATGGTCCGTTTTCAAATGTTTTATTTTTGAACGTCAGTTCACATTTGTAGGTGGATCATCAGTGTTAGAGCTAAAATTAGCATGTTTAAAGTGATTTTCATGCTTCCAGGGGCTCGGGAAGTTAATTAAATACCATTTGGAGGCATTTAATGTTCGAGCAAAAACGGCTGATTTTCGACAAAAGAGATAACACCCCCCCATTACGTCATGCTTCAGAAATGTGGAAAATGGTCCGTTTTCAAATGTTTTATTTTTGAACGTCAGTTCACATTTGTAGGTGGATCATCAGTGTTAGAGCTAAAATTAGCATGTTTAAAGTGATTTTCATGCTTCCAGGGGCCCAAAACACAAGATTTATGGAATGGTTAAAAGTGCATGAAAATGGCCAATTTACTCACTCTGAGTTCTCAAAAAGGGTTTCTTCACCCCGGGAAGTTAATTAAATACCATTTGGAGGCATTTAATGTTCGAGCAAAAACGGCTGATTTTCGACAAAAGAGATAACACCCCCCCATTACGTCATGCTTCAGAAATGTGGAAAATGGTCCGTTTTCAAATGTTTTATTTTTGAACGTCAGTTCACATTTGTAGGTGGATCATCAGTGTTAGAGCTAAAATTAGCATGTTTAAAGTGATTTTCATGCTTCCAGGGGCTCGGGAAGTTAATTAAATACCATTTGGAGGCATTTAATGTTCGAGCAAAAACGGCTGATTTTCGACAAAAGAGATAACACCCCCCCATTACGTCATGCTTCAGAAATGTGGAAAATGGTCCGTTTTCAAATGTTTTATTTTTGAACGTCAGTTCACATTTGTAGGTGGATCATCAGTGTTAGAGCTAAAATTAGCATGTTTAAAGTGATTTTCATGCTTCCAGGGGCTCGGGAAGTTAATTAAATACCATTTGGAGGCATTTAATGTTCGAGCAAAAACTGCTGATTTTCGACAAAAGAGATAACACCCCCCCATTACGTCATGCTTCAGAAATGTGGAAAATGGTCCGTTTTCAAATGTTTTATTTTTGAACGTCAGTTCACATTTGTAGGTGGATCATCAGTGTTAGAGCTAAAATTAGCATGTTTAAAGTGATTTTCATGCTTCCAGGGGCCCAAAACACAAGATTTATGGAATGGTTAAAAGTGCATGAAAATGGCCAATTTACTCACTCTGAGTTCTCAAAAAGGGTTTCTTCACCCCGGGATGTTAATTAAATACCATTTGGAGGCATTTAATGTTCGAGCAAAAACGGCTGATTTTCGACAAAAGAGATAACACCCCCCCATTACGTCATGCTTCAGAAATGTGGAAAATGGTCCGTTTTCAAATGTTTTATTTTTGAACGTCAGTTCACATTTGTAGGTGGATCATCAGTGTTAGAGCTAAAATTAGCATGTTTAAAGTGATTTTCATGCTTCCAGGGGCTCGGGAAGTTAATTAAATACCATTTGGAGGCATTTAATGTTCGAGCAAAAACGGCTGATTTTCGACAAAAGAGATAACACCCCCCCATTACGTCATGCTTCAGAAATGTGGAAAATGGTCCGTTTTCAAATGTTTTATTTTTGAACGTCAGTTCACATTTGTAGGTGGATCATCAGTGTTAGAGCTAAAATTAGCATGTTTAAAGTGATTTTCATGCTTCCAGGGGCTCGGGAAGTTAATTAAATACCATTTGGAGGCATTTAATGTTCGAGCAAAAACTGCTGATTTTCGACAAAAGAGATAACACCCCCCCATTACGTCATGCTTCAGAAATGTGGAAAATGGTCCGTTTTCAAATGTTTTATTTTTGAACGTCAGTTCACATTTGTAGGTGGATCATCAGTGTTAGAGCTAAAATTAGCATGTTTAAAGTGATTTTCATGCTTCCAGGGGCTCGGGAAGTTAATTAAATACCATTTGGAGGCATTTAATGTTCGAGCAAAAACTGCTGATTTTCGACAAAAGAGATAACACCCCCCCATTACGTCATGCTTCAGAAATGTGGAAAATGGTCCGTTTTCAAATGTTTTATTTTTGAACGTCAGTTCACATTTGTAGGTGGATCATCAGTGTTAGAGCTAAAATTAGCATGTTTAAAGTGATTTTCATGCTTCCAGGGGCCCAAAACACAAGATTTATGGAATGGTTAAAAGTGCATGAAAATGGCCAATTTACTCACTCTGAGTTCTCAAAAAGGGTTTCTTCACCCCGGGAAGTTAATTAAATACCATTTGGAGGCATTTAATGTTCGAGCAAAAACGGCTGATTTTCGACAAAAGAGATAACACCCCCCCATTACGTCATGCTTCAGAAATGTGGAAAATGGTCCGTTTTCAAATGTTTTATTTTTGAACGTCAGTTCACATTTGTAGGTGGATCATCAGTGTTAGAGCTAAAATTAGCATGTTTAAAGTGATTTTCATGCTTCCAGGGGCCCAAAACACAAGATTTATGGAATGGTTAAAAGTGCATGAAAATGGCCAATTTACTCACTCTGAGTTCTCAAAAAGGGTTTCTTCACCCCGGGAAGTTAATTAAATACCATTTGGAGGCATTTAATGTTCGAGCAAAAACGGCTGATTTTCGACAAAAGAGATAACACCCCCCCCATTACGTCATGCTTCAGAAATGTGGAAAATGGTCCGTTTTCAAATGTTTTATTTTTGAACGTCAGTTCACATTTGTAGGTGGATCATCAGTGTTAGAGCTAAAATTAGCATGTTTAAAGTGATTTTCATGCTTCCAGGGGCTCGGGAAGTTAATTAAATACCATTTGGAGGCATTTAATGTTCGAGCAAAAACGGCTGATTTTCGACAAAAGAGATAACACCCCCCCATTACGTCATGCTTCAGAAATGTGGAAAATGGTCCGTTTTCAAATGTTTTATTTTTGAACGTCAGTTCACATTTGTAGGTGGATCATCAGTGTTAGAGCTAAAATTAGCATGTTTAAAGTGATTTTCATGCTTCCAGGGGCTCGGGAAGTTAATTAAATACCATTTGGAGGCATTTAATGTTCGAGCAAAAACGGCTGATTTTCGACAAAAGAGATAACACCCCCCCATTACGTCATGCTTCAGAAATGTGAAAAATGGTCCGTTTTCAAATGTTTTATTTTTGAACGTCAGTTCACATTTGTAGGTGGATCATCAGTGTTAGAGCTAAAATTAGCATGTTTAAAGTGATTTTCATGCTTCCAGGGGCTCGGGAAGTTAATTAAATACCATTTGGAGGCATTTAATGTTCGAGCAAAAACGGCTGATTTTCGACAAAAGAGATAACACCCCCCCATTACGTCATGCTTCAGAAATGTGGAAAATGGTCCGTTTTCAAATGTTTTATTTTTGAACGTCAGTTCACATTTGTAGGTGGATCATCAGTGTTAGAGCTAAAATTAGCATGTTTAAAGTGATTTTCATGCTTCCAGGGGCCCAAAACACAAGATTTATGGAATGGTTAAAAGTGCATGAAAATGGCCAATTTACTCACTCTGAGTTCTCAAAAAGGGTTTCTTCACCCCGGGAAGTTAATTAAATACCATTTGGAGGCATTTAATGTTCGAGCAAAAACGGCTGATTTTCGACAAAAGAGATAACACCCCCCCATTACGTCATGCTTCAGAAATGTGGAAAATGGTCCGTTTTCAAATGTTTTATTTTTGAACGTCAGTTCACATTTGTAGGTGGATCATCAGTGTTAGAGCTAAAATTAGCATGTTTAAAGTGATTTTCATGCTTCCAGGGGCTCGGGAAGTTAATTAAATACCATTTGGAGGCATTTAATGTTCGAGCAAAAACGGCTGATTTTCGACAAAAGAGATAACACCCCCCCATTACGTCATGCTTCAGAAATGTGGAAAATGGTCCGTTTTCAAATGTTTTATTTTTGAACGTCAGTTCACATTTGTAGGTGGATCATCAGTGTTAGAGCTAAAATTAGCATGTTTAAAGTGATTTTCATGCTTCCAGGGGCTCGGGAAGTTAATTAAATACCATTTGGAGGCATTTAATGTTCGAGCAAAAACGGCTGATTTTCGACAAAAGAGATAACACCCCCCCCATTACGTCATGCTTCAGAAATGTGGAAAATGGTCCGTTTTCAAATGTTTTATTTTTGAACGTCAGTTCATATTTGTAGGTGGATCATCAGTGTTAGAGCTAAAATTAGCATGTTTAAAGTGATTTTCATGCTTCCAGGGGCCCAAAACACAAGATTCATGGAATGGTTAAAAGTGCATGAAAATGGCCAATTTACTCACTCTGAGTTCTCAAAAAGGGTTTCTTCACCCCGGGAAGTTAATTAAATACCATTTGGAGGCATTTAATGTTCGAGCAAAAACGGCTGATTTTCGACAAATGAGATAACACCCCCCCATTACGTCATGCTTCAGAAATGTGGAAAATGGTCCATTTTCAAATGTTTTATTTTTGAACGTCAGTTCACATTTGTAGGTGGATCATCAGTGTTAGAGCTAAAATTAGCATGTTTAAAGTGATTTTCATGCTTCCAGGGGCCCAAAACACAAGATTTATGGAATGGTTAAAAGTGCATGAAAATGGCCAATTTACTCACTCTGAGTTCTCAAAAAGGGTTTCTTCACCCCGGGAAGTTAATTAAATACCATTTGGAGGCATTTAATGTTCGAGCAAAAACGGCTGATTTTCGACAAAAGAGATAACACCCCCCCATTACGTCATGCTTCAGAAATGTGGAAAATGGTCCGTTTTCAAATGTTTTATTTTTGAACGTCAGTTCACATTTGTAGGTGGATCATCAGTGTTAGAGCTAAAATTAGCATGTTTAAAGTGATTTTCATGCTTCCAGGGGCCCAAAACACAAGATTTATGGAATGGTTAAAAGTGCATGAAAATGGCCAATTTACTCACTCTGAGTTCTCAAAAAGGGTTTCTTCACCCCGGGAAGTTAATTAAATACCATTTGGAGGCATTTAATGTTCGAGCAAAAACGGCTGATTTTCGACAAAAGAGATAACACCCCCCCCCATTACGTCATGCTTCAGAAATGTGGAAAATGGTCCGTTTTCAAATGTTTTATTTTTGAACGTCAGTTCACATTTGTAGGTGGATCATCAGTGTTAGAGCTAAAATTAGCATGTTTAAAGTGATTTTCATGCTTCCAGGGGCCCAAAACACAAGATTTATGGAATGGTTAAAAGTGCATGAAAATGGCCAATTTACTCACTCTGAGTTCTCAAAAAGGGTTTCTTCACCCCGGGAAGTTAATTAAATACCATTTGGAGGCATTTAATGTTCGAGCAAAAACGGCTGATTTTCGACAAAAGAGATAACACCCCCCCATTACGTCATGCTTCAGAAATGTGGAAAATGGTCCGTTTTCAAATGTTTTATTTTTGAACGTCAGTTCACATTTGTAGGTGGATCATCAGTGTTAGAGCTAAAATTAGCATGTTTAAAGTGATTTTCATGCTTCCAGGGGCTCGGGAAGTTAATTAAATACCATTTGGAGGCATTTAATGTTCGAGCAAAAACGGCTGATTTTCGACAAAAGAGATAACACCCCCCCATTACGTCATGCTTCAGAAATGTGGAAAATGGTCCGTTTTCAAATGTTTTATTTTTGAACGTCAGTTCACATTTGTAGGTGGATCATCAGTGTTAGAGCTAAAATTAGCATGTTTAAAGTGATTTTCATGCTTCCAGGGGCTCGGGAAGTTAATTAAATACCATTTGGAGGCATTTAATGTTCGAGCAAAAACGGCTGATTTTCGACAAAAGAGATAACACCCCCCATTACGTCATGCTTCAGAAATGTGGAAAATGGTCCGTTTTCAAATGTTTTATTTTTGAACGTCAGTTCACATTTGTAGGTGGATCATCAGTGTTAGAGCTAAAATTAGCATGTTTAAAGTGATTTTCATGCTTCCAGGGGCTCGGGAAGTTAATTAAATACCATTTGGAGGCATTTAATGTTCGAGCAAAAACGGCTGATTTTCGACAAAAGAGATAACACCCCCCCATTACGTCATGCTTCAGAAATGTGGAAAATGGTCCGTTTTCAAATGTTTTATTTTTGAACGTCAGTTCACATTTGTAGGTGGATCATCAGTGTTAGAGCTAAAATTAGCATGTTTAAAGTGATTTTCATGCTTCCAGGGGCCAAAAACACAAGATTTATGGAATGGTTAAAAGTGCATGAAAATGGCCAATTTACTCACTCTGAGTTCTCAAAAAGGGTTTCTTCACCCCGGGAAGTTAATTAAATACCATTTGGAGGCATTTAATGTTCGAGCAAAAACGGCTGATTTTCGACAAAAGAGATAACACCCCCCCATTACGTCATGCTTCAGAAATGTGGAAAATGGTCCGTTTTCAAATGTTTTATTTTTGAACGTCAGTTCACATTTGTAGGTGGATCATCAGTGTTAGAGCTAAAATTAGCATGTTTAAAGTGATTTTCATGCTTCCAGGGGCTCGGGAAGTTAATTAAATACCATTTGGAGGCATTTAATGTTCGAGCAAAAACGGCTGATTTTCGACAAAAGAGATAACACCCCCCCATTACGTCATGCTTCAGAAATGTGGAAAATGGTCCGTTTTCAAATGTTTTATTTTTGAACGTCAGTTCACATTTGTAGGTGGATCATCAGTGTTAGAGCTAAAATTAGCATGTTTAAAGTGATTTTCATGCTTCCAGGGGCTCGGGAAGTTAATTAAATACCATTTGGAGGCATTTAATGTTCGAGCAAAAACGGCTGATTTTCAACAAAAGAGATAACACCCCCCCATTACGTCATGCTTCAGAAATGTGGAAAATGGTCCGTTTTCAAATGTTTTATTTTTGAACGTCAGTTCACATTTGTAGGTGGATCATCAGTGTTAGAGCTAAAATTAGCATGTTTAAAGTGATTTTCATGCTTCCAGGGGCCCAAAACACAAGATTTATGGAATGGTTAAAAGTGCATGAAAATGGCCAATTTACTCACTCTGAGTTTTCAAAAAGGGTTTCTTCACCCCGGGAAGTTAATTAAATACCATTTGGAGGCATTTAATGTTCGAGCAAAAACGGCTGATTTTCGACAAAAGAGATAACACCCCCCCATTACGTCATGCTTCAGAAATGTGGAAAATGGTCCGTTTTCAAATGTTTTATTTTTGAACGTCAGTTCACATTTGTAGGTGGATCATCAGTGTTAGAGCTAAAATTAGCATGTTTAAAGTGATTTTCATGCTTCCAGGGGCCCAAAACACAAGATTTATGGAATGGTTAAAAGTGCATGAAAATGGCCAATTTACTCACTCTGAGTTCTCAAAAAGGGTTTCTTCACCCCGGGAAGTTAATTAAATACCATTTGGAGGCATTTAATGTTCGAGCAAAAACGGCTGATTTTCGACAAAAGAGATAACACCCCCCCATTACGTCATGCTTCAGAAATGTGGAAAATGGTCCGTTTTCAAATGTTTTATTTTTGAACGTCAGTTCACATTTGTAGGTGGATCATCAGTGTTAGAGCTAAAATTAGCATGTTTAAAGTGATTTTCATGCTTCCAGGGGCCCAAAACACAAGATTTATGGAATGGTTAAAAGTGCATGAAAATGGCCAATTTACTCACTCTGAGTTCTCAAAAAGGGTTTCTTCACCCCGGGAAGTTAATTAAATACCATTTGGAGGCATTTAATGTTCGAGCAAAAACGGCTGATTTTCGACAAAAGAGATAACACCCCCCCATTACGTCATGCTTCAGAAATGTGGAAAATGGTCCGTTTTCAAATGTTTTATTTTTGAACGTCAGTTCACATTTGTATGTGGATCATCAGTGTTAGAGCTAAAATTAGCATGTTTAAAGTGATTTTCATGCTTCCAGGGGCTCGGGAAGTTAATTAAATACCATTTGGAGGCATTTAATGTTCGAGCAAAAACGGCTGATTTTCGACAAAAGAGATAACACCCCCCCCATTACGTCATGCTTCAGAAATGTGGAAAATGGTCCGTTTTCAAATGTTTTATTTTTGAACGTCAGTTCACATTTGTAGGTGGATCATCAGTGTTAGAGCTAAAATTAGCATGTTTAAAGTGATTTTCATGCTTCCAGGGGCTCGGGAAGTTAATTAAATACCATTTGGAGGCATTTAATGTTCGAGCAAAAACTGCTGATTTTCGACAAAAGAGATTACACCCCCCCATTACGTCATGCTTCAGAAATGTGGAAAATGGTCCGTTTTCAAATGTTTTATTTTTGAACGTCAGTTCACATTTGTAGGTGGATCATCAGTGTTAGAGCTAAAATTAGCATGTTTAAAGTGATTTTCATGCTTCCAGGGGCCCAAAACACAAGATTTATGGAATGGTTAAAAGTGCATGAAAATGGCCAATTTACTCACTCTGAGTTCTCAAAAAGGGTTTCTTCACCCCGGGAAGTTAATTAAATACCATTTGGAGGCATTTAATGTTCGAGCAAAAACGGCTGATTTTCGACAAAAGAGATAACACCCCCCCATTACGTCATGCTTCAGAAATGTGGAAAATGGTCCGTTTTCAAATGTTTTATTTTTGAACGTCAGTTCACATTTGTAGGTGGATCATCAGTGTTAGAGCTAAAATTAGCATGTTTAAAGTGATTTTCATGCTTCCAGGGGCCCAAAACACAAGATTTATGGAATGGTTAAAAGTGCATGAAAATGGCCAATTTACTCACTCTGAGTTCTCAAAAAGGGTTTCTTCACCCCGGGAAGTTAATTAAATACCATTTGGAGGCATTTAATGTTCGAGCAAAAACGGCTGATTTTCGACAAAAGAGATAACACCCCCCCATTACGTCATGCTTCAGAAATGTGGAAAATGGTCCGTTTTCAAATGTTTTATTTTTGAACGTCAGTTCACATTTGTAGGTGGATCATCAGTGTTAGAGCTAAAATTAGCATGTTTAAAGTGATTTTCATGCTTCCAGGGGCTCGGGAAGTTAATTAAATACCATTTGGAGGCATTTAATGTTCGAGCAAAAACGGCTGATTTTCGACAAAAGAGATAACACCCCCCCATTACGTCATGCTTCAGAAATGTGGAAAATGGTCCGTTTTCAAATGTTTTATTTTTGAACGTCAGTTCACATTTGTAGGTGGATCATCAGTGTTAGAGCTAAAATTAGCATGTTTAAAGTGATTTTCATGCTTCCAGGGGCTCGGGAAGTTAATTAAATACCATTTGGAGGCATTTAATGTTCGAGCAAAAACTGCTGATTTTCGACAAAAGAGATAACACCCCCCCATTACGTCATGCTTCAGAAATGTGGAAAATGGTCCGTTTTCAAATGTTTTATTTTTGAACGTCAGTTCACATTTGTAGGTGGATCATCAGTGTTAGAGCTAAAATTAGCATGTTTAAAGTGATTTTCATGCTTCCAGGGGCCCAAAACACAAGATTTATGGAATGGTTAAAAGTGCATGAAAATGGCCAATTTACTCACTCTGAGTTCTCAAAAAGGGTTTCTTCACCCCGGGATGTTAATTAAATACCATTTGGAGGCATTTAATGTTCGAGCAAAAACGGCTGATTTTCGACAAAAGAGATAACACCCCCCCCATTACGTCATGCTTCAGAAATGTGGAAAATGGTCCGTTTTCAAATGTTTTATTTTTGAACGTCAGTTCACATTTGTAGGTGGATCATCAGTGTTAGAGCTAAAATTAGCATGTTTAAAGTGATTTTCATGCTTCCAGGGGCTCGGGAAGTTAATTAAATACCATTTGGAGGCATTTAATGTTCGAGCAAAAACGGCTGATTTTCGACAAAAGAGATAACACCCCCCCATTACGTCATGCTTCAGAAATGTGGAAAATGGTCCGTTTTCAAATGTTTTATTTTTGAACGTCAGTTCACATTTGTAGGTGGATCATCAGTGTTAGAGCTAAAATTAGCATGTTTAAAGTGATTTTCATGCTTCCAGGGGCTCGGGAAGTTAATTAAATACCATTTGGAGGCATTTAATGTTCGAGCAAAAACTGCTGATTTTCGACAAAAGAGATAACACCCCCCCATTACGTCATGCTTCAGAAATGTGGAAAATGGTCCGTTTTCAAATGTTTTATTTTTGAACGTCAGTTCACATTTGTAGGTGGATCATCAGTGTTAGAGCTAAAATTAGCATGTTTAAAGTGATTTTCATGCTTCCAGGGGCTCGGGAAGTTAATTAAATACCATTTGGAGGCATTTAATGTTCGAGCAAAAACTGCTGATTTTCGACAAAAGAGATAACACCCCCCCATTACGTCATGCTTCAGAAATGTGGAAAATGGTCCGTTTTCAAATGTTTTATTTTTGAACGTCAGTTCACATTTGTAGGTGGATCATCAGTGTTAGAGCTAAAATTAGCATGTTTAAAGTGATTTTCATGCTTCCAGGGGCCCAAAACACAAGATTTATGGAATGGTTAAAAGTGCATGAAAATGGCCAATTTACTCACTCTGAGTTCTCAAAAAGGGTTTCTTCACCCCGGGAAGTTAATTAAATACCATTTGGAGGCATTTAATGTTCGAGCAAAAACGGCTGATTTTCGACAAAAGAGATAACACCCCCCCATTACGTCATGCTTCAGAAATGTGGAAAATGGTCCGTTTTCAAATGTTTTATTTTTGAACGTCAGTTCACATTTGTAGGTGGATCATCAGTGTTAGAGCTAAAATTAGCATGTTTAAAGTGATTTTCATGCTTCCAGGGGCCCAAAACACAAGATTTATGGAATGGTTAAAAGTGCATGAAAATGGCCAATTTACTCACTCTGAGTTCTCAAAAAGGGTTTCTTCACCCCGGGAAGTTAATTAAATACCATTTGGAGGCATTTAATGTTCGAGCAAAAACGGCTGATTTTCGACAAAAGAGATAACACCCCCCCATTACGTCATGCTTCAGAAATGTGGAAAATGGTCCGTTTTCAAATGTTTTATTTTTGAACGTCAGTTCACATTTGTAGGTGGATCATCAGTGTTAGAGCTAAAATTAGCATGTTTAAAGTGATTTTCATGCTTCCAGGGGCCCAAAACACAAGATTTATGGAATGGTTAAAAGTGCATGAAAATGGCCAATTTACTCACTCTGAGTTCTCAAAAAGGGTTTCTTCACCCCGGGAAGTTAATTAAATACCATTTGGAGGCATTTAATGTTCGAGCAAAAACGGCTGATTTTCGACAAAAGAGATAACACCCCCCCATTACGTCATGCTTCAGAAATGTGGAAAATGGTCCGTTTTCAAATGTTTTATTTTTGAACGTCAGTTCACATTTGTAGGTGGATCATCAGTGTTAGAGCTAAAATTAGCATGTTTAAAGTGATTTTCATGCTTCCAGGGGCTCGGGAAGTTAATTAAATACCATTTGGAGGCATTTAATGTTCGAGCAAAAACGGCTGATTTTCGACAAAAGAGATAACACCCCCCCATTACGTCATGCTTCAGAAATGTGGAAAATGGTCCGTTTTCAAATGTTTTATTTTTGAACGTCAGTTCACATTTGTAGGTGGATCATCAGTGTTAGAGCTAAAATTAGCATGTTTAAAGTGATTTTCATGCTTCCAGGGGCCCAAAACACAAGATTTATGGAATGGTTAAAAGTGCATGAAAATGGCCAATTTACTCACTCTGAGTTCTCAAAAAGGGTTTCTTCACCCCGGGAAGTTAATTAAATACCATTTGGAGGCATTTAATGTTCGAGCAAAAACGGCTGATTTTCGACAAAAGAGATAACACCCCCCCATTACGTCATGCTTCAGAAATGTGGAAAATGGTCCGTTTTCAAATGTTTTATTTTTGAACGTCAGTTCACATTTGTAGGTGGATCATCAGTGTTAGAGCTAAAATTAGCATGTTTAAAGTGATTTTCATGCTTCCAGGGGCCCAAAACACAAGATTTATGGAATGGTTAAAAGTGCATGAAAATGGCCAATTTACTCACTCTGAGTTCTCAAAAAGGGTTTCTTCACCCCGGGAAGTTAATTAAATACCATTTGGAGGCATTTAATGTTCGAGCAAAAACGGCTGATTTTCGACAAAAGAGATAACACCCCCCCATTACGTCATGCTTCAGAAATGTGGAAAATGGTCCGTTTTCAAATGTTTTATTTTTGAACGTCAGTTCACATTTGTAGGTGGATCATCAGTGTTAGAGCTAAAATTAGCATGTTTAAAGTGATTTTCATGCTTCCAGGGGCCCAAAACACAAGATTTATGGAATGGTTAAAAGTGCATGAAAATGGCCAATTTACTCACTCTGAGTTCTCAAAAAGGGTTTCTTCACCCCGGGAAGTTAATTAAATACCATTTGGAGGCATTTAATGTTCGAGCAAAAACGGCTGATTTTCGACAAAAGAGATAACACCCCCCCATTACGTCATGCTTCAGAAATGTGGAAAATGGTCCGTTTTCAAATGTTTTATTTTTGAACGTCAGTTCACATTTGTAGGTGGATCATCAGTGTTAGAGCTAAAATTAGCATGTTTAAAGTGATTTTCATGCTTCCAGGGGCTCGGGAAGTTAATTAAATACCATTTGGAGGCATTTAATGTTCGAGCAAAAACGGCTGATTTTCGACAAAAGAGATAACACCCCCCCATTACGTCATGCTTCAGAAATGTGGAAAATGGTCCGTTTTCAAATGTTTTATTTTTGAACGTCAGTTCACATTTGTAGGTGGATCATCAGTGTTAGAGCTAAAATTAGCATGTTTAAAGTGATTTTCATGCTTCCAGGAGCCCAAAACACAAGATTTATGGAATGGTTAAAAGTGCATGAAAATGGCCAATTTACTCACTCTGAGTTCTCAAAAAGGGTTTCTTCACCCCGGGAAGTTAATTAAATACCATTTGTAGGCATTTAATGTTCGAGCAAAAACGGCTGATTTTCGACAAAAGAGATAACACCCCCCCATTACGTCATGCTTCAGAAATGTGGAAAATGGTCCGTTTTCAAATGTTTTATTTTTGAACGTCAGTTCACATTTGTAGGTGGATCATCAGTGTTAGAGCTAAAATTAGCATGTTTAAAGTGATTTTCATGCTTCCAGGGGCTCGGGAAGTTAATTAAATACCATTTGGAGGCATTTAATGTTCGAGCAAAAACGGCTGATTTTCGACAAAAGAGATAACACCCCCCCATTACGTCATGCTTCAGAAATGTGGAAAATGGTCCGTTTTCAAATGTTTTATTTTTGAACGTCAGTTCACATTTGTAGGTGGATCATCAGTGTTAGAGCTAAAATTAGCATGTTTAAAGTGATTTTCATGCTTCCAGGGGCTCGGGAAGTTAATTAAATACCATTTGGAGGCATTTAATGTTCGAGCAAAAACAGCTGATTTTCGACAAAAGAGATAACACCCCCCCATTACGTCATGCTTCAGAAATGTGGAAAATGGTCCGTTTTCAAATGTTTTATTTTTGAACGTCAGTTCACATTTGTAGGTGGATCATCAGTGTTAGAGCTAAAATTAGCATGTTTAAAGTGATTTTCATGCTTCCAGGGGCTCGGGAAGTTAATTAAATACCATTTGGAGGCATTTAATGTTCGAGCAAAAACGGCTGATTTTCGACAAAAGAGATAACACCCCCCCATTACGTCATGCTTCAGAAATGTGGAAAATGGTCCGTTTTCAAATGTTTTATTTTTGAACGTCAGTTCACATTTGTAGGTGGATCATCAGTGTTAGAGCTAAAATTAGCATGTTTAAAGTGATTTTCATGCTTCCAGGGGCTCGGGAAGTTAATTAAATACCATTTGGAGGCATTTAATGTTCGAGCAAAAACGGCTGATTTTCGACAAAAGAGATAACACCCCCCCATTACGTCATGCTTCAGAAATGTGGAAAATGGTCAGTTTTCAAATGTTTTATTTTTGAACGTCAGTTCACATTTGTAGGTGGATCATCAGTGTTAGAGCTAAAATTAGCATGTTTAAAGTGATTTTCATGCTTCCAGGGGCCCAAAACACAAGATTTATGGAATGGTTAAAAGTGCATGAAAATGGCCAATTTACTCACTCTGAGTTCTCAAAAAGGGTTTCTTCACCCCGGGAAGTTAATTAAATACCATTTGGAGGCATTTAATGTTCGAGCAAAAACGGCTGATTTTCGACAAAAGAGATAACACCCCCCCATTACGTCATGCTTCAGAAATGTGGAAAATGGTCCGTTTTCAAATGTTTTATTTTTGAACGTCAGTTCACATTTGTAGGTGGATCATCAGTGTTAGAGCTAAAATTAGCATGTTTAAAGTGATTTTCATGCTTCCAGGGGCTCGGGAAGTTAATTAAATACCATTTGGAGGCATTTAATGTTCGAGCAAAAACGGCTGATTTTCGACAAAAGAGATAACACCCCCCCATTACGTCATGCTTCAGAAATGTGGAAAATGGTCCGTTTTCAAATGTTTTATTTTTGAACGTCAGTTCACATTTGTAGGTGGATCATCAGTGTTAGAGCTAAAATTAGCATGTTTAAAGTGATTTTCATGCTTCCAGGGGCCCAAAACACAAGATTTATGGAATGGTTAAAAGTGCATGAAAATGGCCAATTTACTCACTCTGAGTTCTCAAAAAGGGTTTCTTCACCCCGGGAAGTTAATTAAATACCATTTGGAGGCATTTAATGTTCGAGCAAAAACGGCTGATTTTCGACAAAAGAGATAACACCCCCCCATTACGTCATGCTTCAGAAATGTGGAAAATGGTCCGTTTTCAAATGTTTTATTTTTGAACGTCAGTTCACATTTGTAGGTGGATCATCAGTGTTAGAGCTAAAATTAGCATGTTTAAAGTGATTTTCATGCTTCCAGGGGCTCGGGAAGTTAATTAAATACCATTTGGAGGCATTTAATGTTCGAGCAAAAACGGCTGATTTTCGACAAAAGAGATAACACCCCCCCATTACGTCATGCTTCAGAAATGTGGAAAATTGGTCCGTTTTCAAATGTTTTATTTTTGAACGTCAGTTCACATTTGTAGGTGGATCATCAGTGTTAAAGCTAAAATTAGCATGTTTAAAGTGATTTTCATGCTTCCAGGGGCTCGGGAAGTTAATTAAATACCATTTGGAGGCATTTAATGTTCGAGCAAAAACGGCTGATTTTCGACAAAAGAGATAACACCCCCCCATTACGTCATGCTTCAGAAATGTGGAAAATGGTCCGTTTTCAAATGTTTTATTTTTGAACGTCAGTTCACATTTGTAGGTGGATCATCAGTGTTAGAGCTAAAATTAGCATGTTTAAAGTGATTTTCATGCTTCCAGGGGCCCAAAACACAAGATTTATGGAATGGTTAAAAGTGCATGAAAATGGCCAATTTACTCACTCTGAGTTCTCAAAAAGGGTTTCTTCACCCCGGGAAGTTAATTAAATACCATTTGGAGGCATTTAATGTTCAAGCAAAAACGGCTGATTTTCGACAAAAGAGATAACACCCCCCCATTACGTCATGCTTCAGAAATGTGGAAAATGGTCCGTTTTCAAATGTTTTATTTTTGAACGTCAGTTCACATTTGTAGGTGGATCATCAGTGTTAGAGCTAAAATTAGCATGTTTAAAGTGATTTTCATGCTTCCAGGGGCCCAAAACACAAGATTTATGGAATGGTTAAAAGTGCATGAAAATGGCCAATTTACTCACTCTGAGTTCTCAAAAAGGGTTTCTTCACCCCGGGAAGTTAATTAAATACCATTTGGAGGCATTTAATGTTCGAGCAAAAACGGCTGATTTTCGACAAAAGAGATAACACCCCCCCATTACGTCATGCTTCAGAAATGTGGAAAATGGTCCGTTTTCAAATTTTTTATTTTTGAACGTCAGTTCACATTTGTAGGTGGATCATCAGTGTTAGAGCTACAATTAGCATGTTTAAAGTGATTTTCATGCTTCCAGGGGCTCGGGAAGTTAATTAAATACCATTTGGAGGCATTTAATGTTCGAGCAAAAACGGCTGATTTTCGACAAAAGAGATAACACCCCCCCATTACGTCATGCTTCAGAAATGTGGAAAATGGTCCGTTTTCAAATGTTTTATTTTTGAACGTCAGTTCACATTTGTAGGTGGATCATCAGTGTTAGAGCTAAAATTAGCATGTTTAAAGTGATTTTCATGCTTCCAGGGGCTCGGGAAGTTAATTAAATACCATTTGGAGGCATTTAATGTTCGAGCAAAAACGGCTGATTTTCGACAAAAGAGATAACACCCCCCATTACGTCATGCTTCAGAAATGTGGAAAATGGTCCGTTTTCAAATGTTTTATTTTTGAACGTCAGTTCACATTTGTAGGTGGATCATCAGTGTTAGAGCTAAAATTAGCATGTTTAAAGTGATTTTCATGCTTCCAGGGGCTCGGGAAGTTAATTAAATACCATTTGGAGGCATTTAATGTTCGAGCAAAAACGGCTGATTTTCGACAAAAGAGATAACACCCCCCCATTACGTCATGCTTCAGAAATGTGGAAAATGGTCCGTTTTCAAATGTTTTATTTTTGAACGTCAGTTCACATTTGTAGGTGGATCATCAGTGTTAGAGCTAAAATTAGCATGTTTAAAGTGATTTTCATGCTTCCAGGGGCCAAAAACACAAGATTTATGGAATGGTTAAAAGTGCATGAAAATGGCCAATTTACTTACTCTGAGTTCTCAAAAAGGGTTTCTTCACCCCGGGAAGTTAATTAAATACCATTTGGAGGCATTTAATGTTCGAGCAAAAACGGCTGATTTTCGACAAAAGAGATAACACCCCCCCATTACGTCATGCTTCAGAAATGTGGAAAATGGTCCGTTTTCAAATGTTTTATTTTTGAACGTCAGTTCACATTTGTAGGTGGATCATCAGTGTTAGAGCTAAAATTAGCATGTTTAAAGTGATTTTCATGCTTCCAGGGGCTCGGGAAGTTAATTAAATACCATTTGGAGGCATTTAATGTTCGAGCAAAAACGGCTGATTTTCGACAAAAGAGATAACACCCCCCCATTACGTCATGCTTCAGAAATGTGGAAAATGGTCCGTTTTCAAATGTTTTATTTTTGAACGTCAGTTCACATTTGTAGGTGGATCATCAGTGTTAGAGCTAAAATTAGCATGTTTAAAGTGATTTTCATGCTTCCAGGGGCTCGGGAAGTTAATTAAATACCATTTGGAGGCATTTAATGTTCGAGCAAAAACGGCTGATTTTCGACAAAAGAGATAACACCCCCCCATTACGTCATGCTTCAGAAATGTGGAAAATGGTCCGTTTTCAAATGTTTTATTTTTGAACGTCAGTTCACATTTGTAGGTGGATCATCAGTGTTAGAGCTAAAATTAGCATGTTTAAAGTGATTTTCATGCTTCCAGGGGCCCAAAACACAAGATTTATGGAATGGTTAAAAGTGCATGAAAATGGCCAATTTACTCACTCTGAGTTTTCAAAAAGGGTTTCTTCACCCCGGGAAGTTAATTAAATACCATTTGGAGGCATTTAATGTTCGAGCAAAAACGGCTGATTTTCGACAAAAGAGATAACACCCCCCCATTACGTCATGCTTCAGAAATGTGGAAAATGGTCCGTTTTCAAATGTTTTATTTTTGAACGTCAGTTCACATTTGTAGGTGGATCATCAGTGTTAGAGCTAAAATTAGCATGTTTAAAGTGATTTTCATGCTTCCAGGGGCCCAAAACACAAGATTTATGGAATGGTTAAAAGTGCATGAAAATGGCCAATTTACTCACTCTGAGTTCTCAAAAAGGGTTTCTTCACCCCGGGAAGTTAATTAAATACCATTTGGAGGCATTTAATGTTCGAGCAAAAACGGCTGATTTTCGACAAAAGAGATAACACCCCCCCATTACGTCATGCTTCAGAAATGTGGAAAATGGTCCGTTTTCAAATGTTTTATTTTTGAACGTCAGTTCACATTTGTAGGTGGATCATCAGTGTTAGAGCTAAAATTAGCATGTTTAAAGTGATTTTCATGCTTCCAGGGGCCCAAAACACAAGATTTATGGAATGGTTAAAAGTGCATGAAAATGGCCAATTTACTCACTCTGAGTTCTCAAAAAGGGTTTCTTCACCCCGGGAAGTTAATTAAATACCATTTGGAGGCATTTAATGTTCGAGCAAAAACGGCTGATTTTCGACAAAAGAGATAACACCCCCCCATTACGTCATGCTTCAGAAATGTGGAAAATGGTCCGTTTTCAAATGTTTTATTTTTGAACGTCAGTTCACATTTGTATGTGGATCATCAGTGTTAGAGCTAAAATTAGCATGTTTAAAGTGATTTTCATGCTTCCAGGGGCTCGGGAAGTTAATTAAATACCATTTGGAGGCATTTAATGTTCGAGCAAAAACGGCTGATTTTCGACAAAAGAGATAACACCCCCCCATTACGTCATGCTTCAGAAATGTGGAAAATGGTCCGTTTTCAAATGTTTTATTTTTGAACGTCAGTTCACATTTGTAGGTGGATCATCAGTGTTAGAGCTAAAATTAGCATGTTTAAAGTGATTTTCATGCTTCCAGGGGCTCGGGAAGTTAATTAAATACCATTTGGAGGCATTTAATGTTCGAGCAAAAACTGCTGATTTTCGACAAAAGAGATTACACCCCCCCATTACGTCATGCTTCAGAAATGTGGAAAATGGTCCGTTTTCAAATGTTTTATTTTTGAACGTCAGTTCACATTTGTAGGTGGATCATCAGTGTTAGAGCTAAAATTAGCATGTTTAAAGTGATTTTCATGCTTCCAGGGGCCCAAAACACAAGATTTATGGAATGGTTAAAAGTGCATGAAAATGGCCAATTTACTCACTCTGAGTTCTCAAAAAGGGTTTCTTCACCCCGGGAAGTTAATTAAATACCATTTGGAGGCATTTAATGTTCGAGCAAAAACGGCTGATTTTCGACAAAAGAGATAACACCCCCCCATTACGTCATGCTTCAGAAATGTGGAAAATGGTCCGTTTTCAAATGTTTTATTTTTGAACGTCAGTTCACATTTGTAGGTGGATCATCAGTGTTAGAGCTAAAATTAGCATGTTTAAAGTGATTTTCATGCTTCCAGGGGCCCAAAACACAAGATTTATGGAATGGTTAAAAGTGCATGAAAATGGCCAATTTACTCACTCTGAGTTCTCAAAAAGGGTTTCTTCACCCCGGGAAGTTAATTAAATACCATTTGGAGGCATTTAATGTTCGAGCAAAAACGGCTGATTTTCGACAAAAGAGATAACACCCCCCCATTACGTCATGCTTCAGAAATGTGGAAAATGGTCCGTTTTCAAATGTTTTATTTTTGAACGTCAGTTCACATTTGTAGGTGGATCATCAGTGTTAGAGCTAAAATTAGCATGTTTAAAGTGATTTTCATGCTTCCAGGGGCTCGGGAAGTTAATTAAATACCATTTGGAGGCATTTAATGTTCGAGCAAAAACGGCTGATTTTCGACAAAAGAGATAACACCCCCCCATTACGTCATGCTTCAGAAATGTGGAAAATGGTCCGTTTTCAAATGTTTTATTTTTGAACGTCAGTTCACATTTGTAGGTGGATCATCAGTGTTAGAGCTAAAATTAGCATGTTTAAAGTGATTTTCATGCTTCCAGGGGCTCGGGAAGTTAATTAAATACCATTTGGAGGCATTTAATGTTCGAGCAAAAACTGCTGATTTTCGACAAAAGAGATAACACCCCCCCATTACGTCATGCTTCAGAAATGTGGAAAATGGTCCGTTTTCAAATGTTTTATTTTTGAACGTCAGTTCACATTTGTAGGTGGATCATCAGTGTTAGAGCTAAAATTAGCATGTTTAAAGTGATTTTCATGCTTCCAGGGGCCCAAAACACAAGATTTATGGAATGGTTAAAAGTGCATGAAAATGGCCAATTTACTCACTCTGAGTTCTCAAAAAGGGTTTCTTCACCCCGGGATGTTAATTAAATACCATTTGGAGGCATTTAATGTTCGAGCAAAAACGGCTGATTTTCGACAAAAGAGATAACACCCCCCCATTACGTCATGCTTCAGAAATGTGGAAAATGGTCCGTTTTCAAATGTTTTATTTTTGAACGTCAGTTCACATTTGTAGGTGGATCATCAGTGTTAGAGCTAAAATTAGCATGTTTAAAGTGATTTTCATGCTTCCAGGGGCTCGGGAAGTTAATTAAATACCATTTGGAGGCATTTAATGTTCGAGCAAAAACGGCTGATTTTCGACAAAAGAGATAACACCCCCCCATTACGTCATGCTTCAGAAATGTGGAAAATGGTCCGTTTTCAAATGTTTTATTTTTGAACGTCAGTTCACATTTGTAGGTGGATCATCAGTGTTAGAGCTAAAATTAGCATGTTTAAAGTGATTTTCATGCTTCCAGGGGCTCGGGAAGTTAATTAAATACCATTTGGAGGCATTTAATGTTCGAGCAAAAACTGCTGATTTTCGACAAAAGAGATAACACCCCCCCATTACGTCATGCTTCAGAAATGTGGAAAATGGTCCGTTTTCAAATGTTTTATTTTTGAACGTCAGTTCACATTTGTAGGTGGATCATCAGTGTTAGAGCTAAAATTAGCATGTTTAAAGTGATTTTCATGCTTCCAGGGGCTCGGGAAGTTAATTAAATACCATTTGGAGGCATTTAATGTTCGAGCAAAAACTGCTGATTTTCGACAAAAGAGATAACACCCCCCCATTACGTCATGCTTCAGAAATGTGGAAAATGGTCCGTTTTCAAATGTTTTATTTTTGAACGTCAGTTCACATTTGTAGGTGGATCATCAGTGTTAGAGCTAAAATTAGCATGTTTAAAGTGATTTTCATGCTTCCAGGGGCCCAAAACACAAGATTTATGGAATGGTTAAAAGTGCATGAAAATGGCCAATTTACTCACTCTGAGTTCTCAAAAAGGGTTTCTTCACCCCGGGAAGTTAATTAAATACCATTTGGAGGCATTTAATGTTCGAGCAAAAACGGCTGATTTTCGACAAAAGAGATAACACCCCCCCATTACGTCATGCTTCAGAAATGTGGAAAATGGTCCGTTTTCAAATGTTTTATTTTTGAACGTCAGTTCACATTTGTAGGTGGATCATCAGTGTTAGAGCTAAAATTAGCATGTTTAAAGTGATTTTCATGCTTCCAGGGGCCCAAAACACAAGATTTATGGAATGGTTAAAAGTGCATGAAAATGGCCAATTTACTCACTCTGAGTTCTCAAAAAGGGTTTCTTCACCCCGGGAAGTTAATTAAATACCATTTGGAGGCATTTAATGTTCGAGCAAAAACGGCTGATTTTCGACAAAAGAGATAACACCCCCCCATTACGTCATGCTTCAGAAATGTGGAAAATGGTCCGTTTTCAAATGTTTTATTTTTGAACGTCAGTTCACAT
Organism: Lissotriton vulgaris; assembly: GCF_964263255.1. NCBI lineage: Eukaryota > Metazoa > Chordata > Amphibia > Caudata > Salamandridae > Lissotriton > Lissotriton vulgaris. Next base: position 43,174 of record NW_028247101.1, on the reverse strand, counting down.
TTGTAGGTGGATCATCAGTGTTAGAGCTAAAATTAGCATGTTTAAAGTGATTTTCATGCTTCCAGGGGCCCAAAACACAAGATTTATGGAATGGTTAAAAGTGCATGAAAATGGCCAATTTACTCACTCTGAGTTCTCAAAAAGGGTTTCTTCACCCCGGGAAGTTAATTAAATACCATTTGGAGGCATTTAATGTTCGAGCAAAAACGGCTGATTTTCGACAAAAGAGATAACACCCCCCCATTACGTCATGCTTCAGAAATGTGGAAAATGGTCCGTTTTCAAATGTTTTATTTTTGAACGTCAGTTCACATTTGTAGGTGGATCATCAGTGTTAGAGCTAAAATTAGCATGTTTAAAGTGATTTTCATGCTTCCAGGGGCTCGGGAAGTTAATTAAATACCATTTGGAGGCATTTAATGTTCGAGCAAAAACGGCTGATTTTCGACAAAAGAGATAACACCCCCCCATTACGTCATGCTTCAGAAATGTGGAAAATGGTCCGTTTTCAAATGTTTTATTTTTGAACGTCAGTTCACATTTGTAGGTGGATCATCAGTGTTAGAGCTAAAATTAGCATGTTTAAAGTGATTTTCATGCTTCCAGGGGCCCAAAACACAAGATTTATGGAATGGTTAAAAGTGCATGAAAATGGCCAATTTACTCACTCTGAGTTCTCAAAAAGGGTTTCTTCACCCCGGGAAGTTAATTAAATACCATTTGGAGGCATTTAATGTTCGAGCAAAAACGGCTGATTTTCGACAAAAGAGATAACACCCCCCCATTACGTCATGCTTCAGAAATGTGGAAAATGGTCCGTTTTCAAATGTTTTATTTTTGAACGTCAGTTCACATTTGTAGGTGGATCATCAGTGTTAGAGCTAAAATTAGCATGTTTAAAGTGATTTTCATGCTTCCAGGGGCCCAAAACACAAGATTTATGGAATGGTTAAAAGTGCATGAAAATGGCCAATTTACTCACTCTGAGTTCTCAAAAAGGGTTTCTTCACCCCGGGAAGTTAATTAAATACCATTTGGAGGCATTTAATGTTCGAGCAAAAACGGCTGATTTTCGACAAAAGAGATAACACCCCCCCATTACGTCATGCTTCAGAAATGTGGAAAATGGTCCGTTTTCAAATGTTTTATTTTTGAACGTCAGTTCACATTTGTAGGTGGATCATCAGTGTTAGAGCTAAAATTAGCATGTTTAAAGTGATTTTCATGCTTCCAGGGGCCCAAAACACAAGATTTATGGAATGGTTAAAAGTGCATGAAAATGGCCAATTTACTCACTCTGAGTTCTCAAAAAGGGTTTCTTCACCCCGGGAAGTTAATTAAATACCATTTGGAGGCATTTAATGTTCGAGCAAAAACGGCTGATTTTCGACAAAAGAGATAACACCCCCCCATTACGTCATGCTTCAGAAATGTGGAAAATGGTCCGTTTTCAAATGTTTTATTTTTGAACGTCAGTTCACATTTGTAGGTGGATCATCAGTGTTAGAGCTAAAATTAGCATGTTTAAAGTGATTTTCATGCTTCCAGGGGCTCGGGAAGTTAATTAAATACCATTTGGAGGCATTTAATGTTCGAGCAAAAACGGCTGATTTTCGACAAAAGAGATAACACCCCCCCATTACGTCATGCTTCAGAAATGTGGAAAATGGTCCGTTTTCAAATGTTTTATTTTTGAACGTCAGTTCACATTTGTAGGTGGATCATCAGTGTTAGAGCTAAAATTAGCATGTTTAAAGTGATTTTCATGCTTCCAGGAGCCCAAAACACAAGATTTATGGAATGGTTAAAAGTGCATGAAAATGGCCAATTTACTCACTCTGAGTTCTCAAAAAGGGTTTCTTCACCCCGGGAAGTTAATTAAATACCATTTGGAGGCATTTAATGTTCGAGCAAAAACGGCTGATTTTCGACAAAAGAGATAACACCCCCCCATTACGTCATGCTTCAGAAATGTGGAAAATGGTCCGTTTTCAAATGTTTTATTTTTGAACGTCAGTTCACATTTGTAGGTGGATCATCAGTGTTAGAGCTAAAATTAGCATGTTTAAAGTGATTTTCATGCTTCCAGGGGCTCGGGAAGTTAATTAAATACCATTTGGAGGCATTTAATGTTCGAGCAAAAACGGCTGATTTTCGACAAAAGAGATAACACCCCCCCATTACGTCATGCTTCAGAAATGTGGAAAATGGTCCGTTTTCAAATGTTTTATTTTTGAACGTCAGTTCACATTTGTAGGTGGATCATCAGTGTTAGAGCTAAAATTAGCATGTTTAAAGTGATTTTCATGCTTCCAGGGGCTCGGGAAGTTAATTAAATACCATTTGGAGGCATTTAATGTTCGAGCAAAAACAGCTGATTTTCGACAAAAGAGATAACACCCCCCCATTACGTCATGCTTCAGAAATGTGGAAAATGGTCCGTTTTCAAATGTTTTATTTTTGAACGTCAGTTCACATTTGTAGGTGGATCATCAGTGTTAGAGCTAAAATTAGCATGTTTAAAGTGATTTTCATGCTTCCAGGGGCTCGGGAAGTTAATTAAATACCATTTGGAGGCATTTAATGTTCGAGCAAAAACGGCTGATTTTCGACAAAAGAGATAACACCCCCCCATTACGTCATGCTTCAGAAATGTGGAAAATGGTCCGTTTTCAAATGTTTTATTTTTGAACGTCAGTTCACATTTGTAGGTGGATCATCAGTGTTAGAGCTAAAATTAGCATGTTTAAAGTGATTTTCATGCTTCCAGGGGCTCGGGAAGTTAATTAAATACCATTTGGAGGCATTTAATGTTCGAGCAAAAACGGCTGATTTTCGACAAAAGAGATAACACCCCCCCATTACGTCATGCTTCAGAAATGTGGAAAATGGTCAGTTTTCAAATGTTTTATTTTTGAACGTCAGTTCACATTTGTAGGTGGATCATCAGTGTTAGAGCTAAAATTAGCATGTTTAAAGTGATTTTCATGCTTCCAGGGGCCCAAAACACAAGATTTATGGAATGGTTAAAAGTGCATGAAAATGGCCAATTTACTCACTCTGAGTTCTCAAAAAGGGTTTCTTCACCCCGGGAAGTTAATTAAATACCATTTGGAGGCATTTAATGTTCGAGCAAAAACGGCTGATTTTCGACAAAAGAGATAACACCCCCCCATTACGTCATGCTTCAGAAATGTGGAAAATGGTCCGTTTTCAAATGTTTTATTTTTGAACGTCAGTTCACATTTGTAGGTGGATCATCAGTGTTAGAGCTAAAATTAGCATGTTTAAAGTGATTTTCATGCTTCCAGGGGCTCGGGAAGTTAATTAAATACCATTTGGAGGCATTTAATGTTCGAGCAAAAACGGCTGATTTTCGACAAAAGAGATAACACCCCCCCATTACGTCATGCTTCAGAAATGTGGAAAATGGTCCGTTTTCAAATGTTTTATTTTTGAACGTCAGTTCACATTTGTAGGTGGATCATCAGTGTTAGAGCTAAAATTAGCATGTTTAAAGTGATTTTCATGCTTCCAGGGGCCCAAAACACAAGATTTATGGAATGGTTAAAAGTGCATGAAAATGGCCAATTTACTCACTCTGAGTTCTCAAAAAGGGTTTCTTCACCCCGGGAAGTTAATTAAATACCATTTGGAGGCATTTAATGTTCGAGCAAAAACGGCTGATTTTCGACAAAAGAGATAACACCCCCCCATTACGTCATGCTTCAGAAATGTGGAAAATGGTCCGTTTTCAAATGTTTTATTTTTGAACGTCAGTTCACATTTGTAGGTGGATCATCAGTGTTAGAGCTAAAATTAGCATGTTTAAAGTGATTTTCATGCTTCCAGGGGCTCGGGAAGTTAATTAAATACCATTTGGAGGCATTTAATGTTCGAGCAAAAACGGCTGATTTTCGACAAAAGAGATAACACCCCCCCATTACGTCATGCTTCAGAAATGTGGAAAATTGGTCCGTTTTCAAATGTTTTATTTTTGAACGTCAGTTCACATTTGTAGGTGGATCATCAGTGTTAAAGCTAAAATTAGCATGTTTAAAGTGATTTTCATGCTTCCAGGGGCTCGGGAAGTTAATTAAATACCATTTGGAGGCATTTAATGTTCGAGCAAAAACGGCTGATTTTCGACAAAAGAGATAACACCCCCCCATTACGTCATGCTTCAGAAATGTGGAAAATGGTCCGTTTTCAAATGTTTTATTTTTGAACGTCAGTTCACATTTGTAGGTGGATCATCAGTGTTAGAGCTAAAATTAGCATGTTTAAAGTGATTTTCATGCTTCCAGGGGCCCAAAACACAAGATTTATGGAATGGTTAAAAGTGCATGAAAATGGCCAATTTACTCACTCTGAGTTCTCAAAAAGGGTTTCTTCACCCCGGGAAGTTAATTAAATACCATTTGGAGGCATTTAATGTTCAAGCAAAAACGGCTGATTTTCGACAAAAGAGATAACACCCCCCCATTACGTCATGCTTCAGAAATGTGGAAAATGGTCCGTTTTCAAATGTTTTATTTTTGAACGTCAGTTCACATTTGTAGGTGGATCATCAGTGTTAGAGCTAAAATTAGCATGTTTAAAGTGATTTTCATGCTTCCAGGGGCCCAAAACACAAGATTTATGGAATGGTTAAAAGTGCATGAAAATGGCCAATTTACTCACTCTGAGTTCTCAAAAAGGGTTTCTTCACCCCGGGAAGTTAATTAAATACCATTTGGAGGCATTTAATGTTCGAGCAAAAACGGCTGATTTTCGACAAAAGAGATAACACCCCCCCATTACGTCATGCTTCAGAAATGTGGAAAATGGTCCGTTTTCAAATGTTTTATTTTTGAACGTCAGTTCACATTTGTAGGTGGATCATCAGTGTTAGAGCTAAAATTAGCATGTTTAAAGTGATTTTCATGCTTCCAGGGGCTCGGGAAGTTAATTAAATACCATTTGGAGGCATTTAATGTTCGAGCAAAAACGGCTGATTTTCGACAAAAGAGATAACACCCCCCCATTACGTCATGCTTCAGAAATGTGGAAAATGGTCCGTTTTCAAATGTTTTATTTTTGAACGTCAGTTCACATTTGTAGGTGGATCATCAGTGTTAGAGCTAAAATTAGCATGTTTAAAGTGATTTTCATGCTTCCAGGGGCTCGGGAAGTTAATTAAATACCATTTGGAGGCATTTAATGTTCGAGCAAAAACGGCTGATTTTCGACAAAAGAGATAACACCCCCCCATTACGTCATGCTTCAGAAATGTGGAAAATGGTCCGTTTTCAAATGTTTTATTTTTGAACGTCAGTTCACATTTGTAGGTGGATCATCAGTGTTAGAGCTAAAATTAGCATGTTTAAAGTGATTTTCATGCTTCCAGGGGCCCAAAACACAAGATTTATGGAATGGTTAAAAGTGCATGAAAATGGCCAATTTACTCACTCTGAGTTTTCAAAAAGGGTTTCTTCACCCCGGGAAGTTAATTAAATACCATTTGGAGGCATTTAATGTTCGAGCAAAAACGGCTGATTTTCGACAAAAGAGATAACACCCCCCCATTACGTCATGCTTCAGAAATGTGGAAAATGGTCCGTTTTCAAATGTTTTATTTTTGAACGTCAGTTCACATTTGTAGGTGGATCATCAGTGTTAGAGCTAAAATTAGCATGTTTAAAGTGATTTTCATGCTTCCAGGGGCCCAAAACACAAGATTTATGGAATGGTTAAAAGTGCATGAAAATGGCCAATTTACTCACTCTGAGTTCTCAAAAAGGGTTTCTTCACCCCGGGAAGTTAATTAAATACCATTTGGAGGCATTTAATGTTCGAGCAAAAACGGCTGATTTTCGACAAAAGAGATAACACCCCCCCATTACGTCATGCTTCAGAAATGTGGAAAATGGTCCGTTTTCAAATGTTTTATTTTTGAACGTCAGTTCACATTTGTAGGTGGATCATCAGTGTTAGAGCTAAAATTAGCATGTTTAAAGTGATTTTCATGCTTCCAGGGGCCCAAAACACAAGATTTATGGAATGGTTAAAAGTGCATGAAAATGGCCAATTTACTCACTCTGAGTTCTCAAAAAGGGTTTCTTCACCCCGGGAAGTTAATTAAATACCATTTGGAGGCATTTAATGTTCGAGCAAAAACGGCTGATTTTCGACAAAAGAGATAACACCCCCCCATTACGTCATGCTTCAGAAATGTGGAAAATGGTCCGTTTTCAAATGTTTTATTTTTGAACGTCAGTTCACATTTGTATGTGGATCATCAGTGTTAGAGCTAAAATTAGCATGTTTAAAGTGATTTTCATGCTTCCAGGGGCTCGGGAAGTTAATTAAATACCATTTGGAGGCATTTAATGTTCGAGCAAAAACGGCTGATTTTCGACAAAAGAGATAACACCCCCCCATTACGTCATGCTTCAGAAATGTGGAAAATGGTCCGTTTTCAAATGTTTTATTTTTGAACGTCAGTTCACATTTGTAGGTGGATCATCAGTGTTAGAGCTAAAATTAGCATGTTTAAAGTGATTTTCATGCTTCCAGGGGCTCGGGAAGTTAATTAAATACCATTTGGAGGCATTTAATGTTCGAGCAAAAACTGCTGATTTTCGACAAAAGAGATTACACCCCCCCATTACGTCATGCTTCAGAAATGTGGAAAATGGTCCGTTTTCAAATGTTTTATTTTTGAACGTCAGTTCACATTTGTAGGTGGATCATCAGTGTTAGAGCTAAAATTAGCATGTTTAAAGTGATTTTCATGCTTCCAGGGGCCCAAAACACAAGATTTATGGAATGGTTAAAAGTGCATGAAAATGGCCAATTTACTCACTCTGAGTTCTCAAAAAGGGTTTCTTCACCCCGGGAAGTTAATTAAATACCATTTGGAGGCATTTAATGTTCGAGCAAAAACGGCTGATTTTCGACAAAAGAGATAACACCCCCCCATTACGTCATGCTTCAGAAATGTGGAAAATGGTCCGTTTTCAAATGTTTTATTTTTGAACGTCAGTTCACATTTGTAGGTGGATCATCAGTGTTAGAGCTAAAATTAGCATGTTTAAAGTGATTTTCATGCTTCCAGGGGCCCAAAACACAAGATTTATGGAATGGTTAAAAGTGCATGAAAATGGCCAATTTACTCACTCTGAGTTCTCAAAAAGGGTTTCTTCACCCCGGGAAGTTAATTAAATACCATTTGGAGGCATTTAATGTTCGAGCAAAAACGGCTGATTTTCGACAAAAGAGATAACACCCCCCCATTACGTCATGCTTCAGAAATGTGGAAAATGGTCCGTTTTCAAATGTTTTATTTTTGAACGTCAGTTCACATTTGTAGGTGGATCATCAGTGTTAGAGCTAAAATTAGCATGTTTAAAGTGATTTTCATGCTTCCAGGGGCTCGGGAAGTTAATTAAATACCATTTGGAGGCATTTAATGTTCGAGCAAAAACGGCTGATTTTCGACAAAAGAGATAACACCCCCCCATTACGTCATGCTTCAGAAATGTGGAAAATGGTCCGTTTTCAAATGTTTTATTTTTGAACGTCAGTTCACATTTGTAGGTGGATCATCAGTGTTAGAGCTAAAATTAGCATGTTTAAAGTGATTTTCATGCTTCCAGGGGCTCGGGAAGTTAATTAAATACCATTTGGAGGCATTTAATGTTCGAGCAAAAACTGCTGATTTTCGACAAAAGAGATAACACCCCCCCATTACGTCATGCTTCAGAAATGTGGAAAATGGTCCGTTTTCAAATGTTTTATTTTTGAACGTCAGTTCACATTTGTAGGTGGATCATCAGTGTTAGAGCTAAAATTAGCATGTTTAAAGTGATTTTCATGCTTCCAGGGGCCCAAAACACAAGATTTATGGAATGGTTAAAAGTGCATGAAAATGGCCAATTTACTCACTCTGAGTTCTCAAAAAGGGTTTCTTCACCCCGGGATGTTAATTAAATACCATTTGGAGGCATTTAATGTTCGAGCAAAAACGGCTGATTTTCGACAAAAGAGATAACACCCCCCCATTACGTCATGCTTCAGAAATGTGGAAAATGGTCCGTTTTCAAATGTTTTATTTTTGAACGTCAGTTCACATTTGTAGGTGGATCATCAGTGTTAGAGCTAAAATTAGCATGTTTAAAGTGATTTTCATGCTTCCAGGGGCTCGGGAAGTTAATTAAATACCATTTGGAGGCATTTAATGTTCGAGCAAAAACGGCTGATTTTCGACAAAAGAGATAACACCCCCCCATTACGTCATGCTTCAGAAATGTGGAAAATGGTCCGTTTTCAAATGTTTTATTTTTGAACGTCAGTTCACATTTGTAGGTGGATCATCAGTGTTAGAGCTAAAATTAGCATGTTTAAAGTGATTTTCATGCTTCCAGGGGCTCGGGAAGTTAATTAAATACCATTTGGAGGCATTTAATGTTCGAGCAAAAACTGCTGATTTTCGACAAAAGAGACAACACCCCCCCATTACGTCATGCTTCAGAAATGTGGAAAATGGTCCGTTTTCAAATGTTTTATTTTTGAACGTCAGTTCACATTTGTAGGTGGATCATCAGTGTTAGAGCTAAAATTAGCATGTTTAAAGTGATTTTCATGCTTCCAGGGGCTCGGGAAGTTAATTAAATACCATTTGGAGGCATTTAATGTTCGAGCAAAAACTGCTGATTTTCGACAAAAGAGATAACACCCCCCCATTACGTCATGCTTCAGAAATGTGGAAAATGGTCCGTTTTCAAATGTTTTATTTTTGAACGTCAGTTCACATTTGTAGGTGGATCATCAGTGTTAGAGCTAAAATTAGCATGTTTAAAGTGATTTTCATGCTTCCAGGGGCCCAAAACACAAGATTTATGGAATGGTTAAAAGTGCATGAAAATGGCCAATTTACTCACTCTGAGTTCTCAAAAAGGGTTTCTTCACCCCGGGAAGTTAATTAAATACCATTTGGAGGCATTTAATGTTCGAGCAAAAACGGCTGATTTTCGACAAAAGAGATAACACCCCCCCATTACGTCATGCTTCAGAAATGTGGAAAATGGTCCGTTTTCAAATGTTTTATTTTTGAACGTCAGTTCACATTTGTAGGTGGATCATCAGTGTTAGAGCTAAAATTAGCATGTTTAAAGTGATTTTCATGCTTCCAGGGGCCCAAAACACAAGATTTATGGAATGGTTAAAAGTGCATGAAAATGGCCAATTTACTCACTCTGAGTTCTCAAAAAGGGTTTCTTCACCCCGGGAAGTTAATTAAATACCATTTGGAGGCATTTAATGTTCGAGCAAAAACGGCTGATTTTCGACAAAAGAGATAACACCCCCCCATTACGTCATGCTTCAGAAATGTGGAAAATGGTCCGTTTTCAAATGTTTTATTTTTGAACGTCAGTTCACATTTGTAGGTGGATCATCAGTGTTAGAGCTAAAATTAGCATGTTTAAAGTGATTTTCATGCTTCCAGGGGCCCAAAACACAAGATTTATGGAATGGTTAAAAGTGCATGAAAATGGCCAATTTACTCACTCTGAGTTCTCAAAAAGGGTTTCTTCACCCCGGGAAGTTAATTAAATACCATTTGGAGGCATTTAATGTTCGAGCAAAAACGGCTGATTTTCGACAAAAGAGATAACACCCCCCCATTACGTCATGCTTCAGAAATGTGGAAAATGGTCCGTTTTCAAATGTTTTATTTTTGAACGTCAGTTCACATTTGTAGGTGGATCATCAGTGTTAGAGCTAAAATTAGCATGTTTAAAGTGATTTTCATGCTTCCAGGGGCTCGGGAAGTTAATTAAATACCATTTGGAGGCATTTAATGTTCGAGCAAAAACGGCTGATTTTCGACAAAAGAGATAACACCCCCCCATTACGTCATGCTTCAGAAATGTGGAAAATGGTCCGTTTTCAAATGTTTTATTTTTGAACGTCAGTTCACATTTGTAGGTGGATCATCAGTGTTAGAGCTAAAATTAGCATGTTTAAAGTGATTTTCATGCTTCCAGGGGCCCAAAACACAAGATTTATGGAATGGTTAAAAGTGCATGAAAATGGCCAATTTACTCACTCTGAGTTCTCAAAAAGGGTTTCTTCACCCCGGGAAGTTAATTAAATACCATTTGGAGGCATTTAATGTTCGAGCAAAAACGGCTGATTTTCGACAAAAGAGATAACACCCCCCCATTACGTCATGCTTCAGAAATGTGGAAAATGGTCCGTTTTCAAATGTTTTATTTTTGAACGTCAGTTCACATTTGTAGGTGGATCATCAGTGTTAGAGCTAAAATTAGCATGTTTAAAGTGATTTTCATGCTTCCAGGGGCCCAAAACACAAGATTTATGGAATGGTTAAAAGTGCATGAAAATGGCCAATTTACTCACTCTGAGTTCTCAAAAAGGGTTTCTTCACCCCGGGAAGTTAATTAAATACCATTTGGAGGCATTTAATGTTCGAGCAAAAACGGCTGATTTTCGACAAAAGAGATAACACCCCCCCATTACGTCATGCTTCAGAAATGTGGAAAATGGTCCGTTTTCAAATGTTTTATTTTTGAACGTCAGTTCACATTTGTAGGTGGATCATCAGTGTTAGAGCTAAAATTAGCATGTTTAAAGTGATTTTCATGCTTCCAGGGGCCCAAAACACAAGATTTATGGAATGGTTAAAAGTGCATGAAAATGGCCAATTTACTCACTCTGAGTTCTCAAAAAGGGTTTCTTCACCCCGGGAAGTTAATTAAATACCATTTGGAGGCATTTAATGTTCGAGCAAAAACGGCTGATTTTCGACAAAAGAGATAACACCCCCCCATTACGTCATGCTTCAGAAATGTGGAAAATGGTCCGTTTTCAAATGTTTTATTTTTGAACGTCAGTTCACATTTGTAGGTGGATCATCAGTGTTAGAGCTAAAATTAGCATGTTTAAAGTGATTTTCATGCTTCCAGGGGCTCGGGAAGTTAATTAAATACCATTTGGAGGCATTTAATGTTCGAGCAAAAACGGCTGATTTTCGACAAAAGAGATAACACCCCCCCATTACGTCATGCTTCAGAAATGTGGAAAATGGTCCGTTTTCAAATGTTTTATTTTTGAACGTCAGTTCACATTTGTAGGTGGATCATCAGTGTTAGAGCTAAAATTAGCATGTTTAAAGTGATTTTCATGCTTCCAGGAGCCCAAAACACAAGATTTATGGAATGGTTAAAAGTGCATGAAAATGGCCAATTTACTCACTCTGAGTTCTCAAAAAGGGTTTCTTCACCCCGGGAAGTTAATTAAATACCATTTGGAGGCATTTAATGTTCGAGCAAAAACGGCTGATTTTCGACAAAAGAGATAACACCCCCCCATTACGTCATGCTTCAGAAATGTGGAAAATGGTCCGTTTTCAAATGTTTTATTTTTGAACGTCAGTTCACATTTGTAGGTGGATCATCAGTGTTAGAGCTAAAATTAGCATGTTTAAAGTGATTTTCATGCTTCCAGGGGCTCGGGAAGTTAATTAAATACCATTTGGAGGCATTTAATGTTCGAGCAAAAACGGCTGATTTTCGACAAAAGAGATAACACCCCCCCATTACGTCATGCTTCAGAAATGTGGAAAATGGTCCGTTTTCAAATGTTTTATTTTTGAACGTCAGTTCACATTTGTAGGTGGATCATCAGTGTTAGAGCTAAAATTAGCATGTTTAAAGTGATTTTCATGCTTCCAGGGGCTCGGGAAGTTAATTAAATACCATTTGGAGGCATTTAATGTTCGAGCAAAAACAGCTGATTTTCGACAAAAGAGATAACACCCCCCCATTACGTCATGCTTCAGAAATGTGGAAAATGGTCCGTTTTCAAATGTTTTATTTTTGAACGTCAGTTCACATTTGTAGGTGGATCATCAGTGTTAGAGCTAAAATTAGCATGTTTAAAGTGATTTTCATGCTTCCAGGGGCTCGGGAAGTTAATTAAATACCATTTGGAGGCATTTAATGTTCGAGCAAAAACGGCTGATTTTCGACAAAAGAGATAACACCCCCCCATTACGTCATGCTTCAGAAATGTGGAAAATGGTCCGTTTTCAAATGTTTTATTTTTGAACGTCAGTTCACATTTGTAGGTGGATCATCAGTGTTAGAGCTAAAATTAGCATGTTTAAAGTGATTTTCATGCTTCCAGGGGCTCGGGAAGTTAATTAAATACCATTTGGAGGCATTTAATGTTCGAGCAAAAACGGCTGATTTTCGACAAAAGAGATAACACCCCCCCATTACGTCATGCTTCAGAAATGTGGAAAATGGTCAGTTTTCAAATGTTTTATTTTTGAACGTCAGTTCACATTTGTAGGTGGATCATCAGTGTTAGAGCTAAAATTAGCATGTTTAAAGTGATTTTCATGCTTCCAGGGGCCCAAAACACAAGATTTATGGAATGGTTAAAAGTGCATGAAAATGGCCAATTTACTCACTCTGAGTTCTCAAAAAGGGTTTCTTCACCCCGGGAAGTTAATTAAATACCATTTGGAGGCATTTAATGTTCGAGCAAAAACGGCTGATTTTCGACAAAAGAGATAACACCCCCCCATTACGTCATGCTTCAGAAATGTGGAAAATGGTCCGTTTTCAAATGTTTTATTTTTGAACGTCAGTTCACATTTGTAGGTGGATCATCAGTGTTAGAGCTAAAATTAGCATGTTTAAAGTGATTTTCATGCTTCCAGGGGCTCGGGAAGTTAATTAAATACCATTTGGAGGCATTTAATGTTCGAGCAAAAACGGCTGATTTTCGACAAAAGAGATAACACCCCCCCATTACGTCATGCTTCAGAAATGTGGAAAATGGTCCGTTTTCAAATGTTTTATTTTTGAACGTCAGTTCACATTTGTAGGTGGATCATCAGTGTTAGAGCTAAAATTAGCATGTTTAAAGTGATTTTCATGCTTCCAGGGGCCCAAAACACAAGATTTATGGAATGGTTAAAAGTGCATGAAAATGGCCAATTTACTCACTCTGAGTTCTCAAAAAGGGTTTCTTCACCCCGGGAAGTTAATTAAATACCATTTGGAGGCATTTAATGTTCGAGCAAAAACGGCTGATTTTCGACAAAAGAGATAACACCCCCCCATTACGTCATGCTTCAGAAATGTGGAAAATGGTCCGTTTTCAAATGTTTTATTTTTGAACGTCAGTTCACATTTGTAGGTGGATCATCAGTGTTAGAGCTAAAATTAGCATGTTTAAAGTGATTTTCATGCTTCCAGGGGCTCGGGAAGTTAATTAAATACCATTTGGAGGCATTTAATGTTCGAGCAAAAACGGCTGATTTTCGACAAAAGAGATAACACCCCCCCATTACGTCATGCTTCAGAAATGTGGAAAATTGGTCCGTTTTCAAATGTTTTATTTTTGAACGTCAGTTCACATTTGTAGGTGGATCATCAGTGTTAAAGCTAAAATTAGCATGTTTAAAGTGATTTTCATGCTTCCAGGGGCTCGGGAAGTTAATTAAATACCATTTGGAGGCATTTAATGTTCGAGCAAAAACGGCTGATTTTCGACAAAAGAGATAACACCCCCCCATTACGTCATGCTTCAGAAATGTGGAAAATGGTCCGTTTTCAAATGTTTTATTTTTGAACGTCAGTTCACATTTGTAGGTGGATCATCAGTGTTAGAGCTAAAATTAGCATGTTTAAAGTGATTTTCATGCTTCCAGGGGCCCAAAACACAAGATTTATGGAATGGTTAAAAGTGCATGAAAATGGCCAATTTACTCACTCTGAGTTCTCAAAAAGGGTTTCTTCACCCCGGGAAGTTAATTAAATACCATTTGGAGGCATTTAATGTTCAAGCAAAAACGGCTGATTTTCGACAAAAGAGATAACACCCCCCCATTACGTCATGCTTCAGAAATGTGGAAAATGGTCCGTTTTCAAATGTTTTATTTTTGAACGTCAGTTCACATTTGTAGGTGGATCATCAGTGTTAGAGCTAAAATTAGCATGTTTAAAGTGATTTTCATGCTTCCAGGGGCCCAAAACACAAGATTTATGGAATGGTTAAAAGTGCATGAAAATGGCCAATTTACTCACTCTGAGTTCTCAAAAAGGGTTTCTTCACCCCGGGAAGTTAATTAAATACCATTTGGAGGCATTTAATGTTCGAGCAAAAACGGCTGATTTTCGACAAAAGAGATAACACCCCCCCATTACGTCATGCTTCAGAAATGTGGAAAATGGTCCGTTTTCAAATTTTTTATTTTTGAACGTCAGTTCACATTTGTAGGTGGATCATCAGTGTTAGAGCTACAATTAGCATGTTTAAAGTGATTTTCATGCTTCCAGGGGCTCGGGAAGTTAATTAAATACCATTTGGAGGCATTTAATGTTCGAGCAAAAACGGCTGATTTTCGACAAAAGAGATAACACCCCCCATTACGTCATGCTTCAGAAATGTGGAAAATGGTCCGTTTTCAAATGTTTTATTTTTGAACGTCAGTTCACATTTGTAGGTGGATCATCAGTGTTAGAGCTAAAATTAGCATGTTTAAAGTGATTTTCATGCTTCCAGGGGCCCAAAACACAAGATTTATGGAATGGTTAAAAGTGCATGAAAATGGCCAATTTACTCACTCTGAGTTCTCAAAAAGGGTTTCTTCACCCCGGGAAGTTAATTAAATACCATTTGGAGGCATTTAATGTTCGAGCAAAAACGGCTGATTTTCGACAAAAGAGATAACACCCCCCCATTACGTCATGCTTCAGAAATGTGGAAAATGGTCCGTTTTCAAATGTTTTATTTTTGAACGTCAGTTCACATTTGTAGGTGGATCATCAGTGTTAGAGCTAAAATTAGCATGTTTAAAGTGATTTTCATGCTTCCAGGGGCCCAAAACACAAGATTTATGGAATGGTTAAAAGTGCATGAAAATGGCCAATTTACTCACTCTGAGTTCTCAAAAAGGGTTTCTTCACCCCGGGAAGTTAATTAAATACCATTTGGAGGCATTTAATGTTCGAGCAAAAACGGCTGATTTTCGACAAAAGAGATAACACCCCCCCATTACGTCATGCTTCAGAAATGTGGAAAATGGTCCGTTTTCAAATGTTTTATTTTTGAACGTCAGTTCACATTTGTAGGTGGATCATCAGTGTTAGAGCTAAAATTAGCATGTTTAAAGTGATTTTCATGCTTCCAGGGGCCCAAAACACAAGATTTATGGAATGGTTAAAAGTGCATGAAAATGGCCAATTTACTCACTCTGAGTTCTCAAAAAGGGTTTCTTCACCCCGGGAAGTTAATTAAATACCATTTGGAGGCATTTAATGTTCGAGCAAAAACGGCTGATTTTCGACAAAAGAGATAACACCCCCCCATTACGTCATGCTTCAGAAATGTGGAAAATGGTCCGTTTTCAAATGTTTTATTTTTGAACGTCAGTTCACATTTGTAGGTGGATCATCAGTGTTAGAGCTAAAATTAGCATGTTTAAAGTGATTTTCATGCTTCCAGGGGCTCGGGAAGTTAATTAAATACCATTTGGAGGCATTTAATGTTCGAGCAAAAACGGCTGATTTTCGATAAAAGAGATAACACCCCCCCATTACGTCATGCTTCAGAAATGTGGAAAATGGTCCGTTTTCAAATGTTTTATTTTTGAACGTCAGTTCACATTTGTAGGTGGATCATCAGTGTTAGAGCTAAAATTAGCATGTTTAAAGTGATTTTCATGCTTCCAGGGGCTCGGGAAGTTAATTAAATACCATTTGGAGGCATTTAATGTTCGAGCAAAAACGGCTGATTTTCGACAAAAGAGATAACACCCCCCCATTACGTCATGCTTCAGAAATGTGGAAAATGGTCCGTTTTCAAATGTTTTATTTTTGAACGTCAGTTCACATTTGTAGGTGGATCATCAGTGTTAGAGCTAAAATTAGCATGTTTAAAGTGATTTTCATGCTTCCAGGGGCTCTGGAAGTTAATTAAATACCATTTGGAGGCATTTAATGTTCGAGCAAAAACGGCTGATTTTCGACAAAAGAGATAACACCCCCCCATTACGTCATGCTTCAGAAATGTGGAAAATGGTCCGTTTTCAAATGTTTTATTTTTGAACGTCAGTTCACATTTGTAGGTGGATCATCAGTGTTAGAGCTAAAATTAGCATGTTTAAAGTGATTTTCATGCTTCCAGGGGCTCGGGAAGTTAATTAAATACCATTTGGAGGCATTTAATGTTCGAGCAAAAACGGCTGATTTTCGACAAAAGAGATAACACCCCCCCATTACGTCATGCTTCAGAAATGTGGAAAATGGTCCGTTTTCAAATGTTTTATTTTTGAACGTCAGTTCACATTTGTAGGTGGATCATCAGTGTTAGAGCTAAAATTAGCATGTTTAAAGTGATTTTCATGCTTCCAGGGGCTCGGGAAGTTAATTAAATACCATTTGGAGGCATTTAATGTTCGAGCAAAAACGGCTGATTTTCGACAAAAGAGATAACACCCCCCCATTACGTCATGCTTCAGAAATGTGGAAAATGGTCCGTTTTCAAATGTTTTATTTTTGAACGTCAGTTCACATTTGTAGGTGAATCATCAGTGTTAGAGCTAAAATTAGCATGTTTAAAGTGATTTTCATGCTTCCAGGGGCTCGGGAAGTTAATTAAATACCATTTGGAGGCATTTAATGTTCGAGCAAAAACTGCTGATTTTCGACAAAAGAGATAACACCCCCCCATTACGTCATGCTTCAGAAATGTGGAAAATGGTCCGTTTTCAAATGTTTTATTTTTGAACGTCAGTTCACATTTGTAGGTGGATCATCAGTGTTAGAGCTAAAATTAGCATGTTTAAAGTGATTTTCATGCTTCTAGGGGCCCAAAACACAAGATTTATGGAATGGTTAAAAGTGCATGAAAATGGCCAATTTACTCACTCTGAGTTCTCAAAAAGGGTTTCTTCACCCCGGGAAGTTAATTAAATACCATTTGGAGGCATTTAATGTTCGAGCAAAAACGGCTGATTTTCGACAAAAGGGATAACACCCCCCCATTACGTCATGCTTCAGAAATGTGGAAAATGGTCCGTTTTCAAATGTTTTATTTTTGAACGTCAGTTCACATTTGTAGGTGGATCGTCAGTGTTAGAGCTAAAATTAGCATGTTTAAAGTGATTTTCATGCTTCCAGGGGCTCGGGAAGTTAATTAAATACCATTTGGAGGCATTTAATGTTCGAGCAAAAATGGCTGATTTTCGACAAAAGAGATAACACCCCCCCATTACGTCATGCTTCAGAAATGTGGAAAATGGTCCGTTTTCAAATGTTTTATTTTTGAACGTCAGTTCACATTTGTAGGTGGATCATCAGTGTTAGAGCTAAAATTAGCATGTTTAAAGTGATTTTCATGCTTCCAGGGGCCCAAAACACAAGATTTATGGAATGGTTAAAAGTGCATGAAAATGGCCAATTTACTCACTCTGAGTTCTCAAAAAGGGTTTCTTCACCCCGGGAAGTTAATTAAATACCATTTGGAGGCATTTAATGTTCGAGCAAAAACGGCTGATTTTCGACAAAAGAGATAACACCCCCCCATTACGTCATGCTTCAGAAATGTGGAAAATGGTCCGTTTTCAAATGTTTTATTTTTGAACGTCAGTTCACATTTGTAGGTGGATCATCAGTGTTAGAGCTAAAATTAGCATGTTTAAAGTGATTTTCATGCTTCCAGGGGCTCGGGAAGTTAATTAAATACCATTTGGAGGCATTTAATGTTCGAGCAAAAACGGCTGATTTTCGACAAAAGAGATAACACCCCCCCATTACGTCATGCTTCAGAAATGTGGAAAATGGTCCGTTTTCAAATGTTTTATTTTTGAACGTCAGTTCACATTTGTAGGTGGATCATCAGTGTTAGAGCTAAAATTAGCATGTTTAAAGTGATTTTCATGCTTCCAGGGGCTCGGGAAGTTAATTAAATACCATTTGGAGGCATTTAATGTTCGAGCAAAAACGGCTGATTTTCGACAAAAGAGATAACACCCCCCCATTACGTCATGCTTCAGAAATGTGGAAAATGGTCCGTTTTCAAATGTTTTATTTTTGAACGTCAGTTCACATTTGTAGGTGGATCATCAGTGTTAGAGCTAAAATTAGCATGTTTAAAGTGATTTTCATGCTTCCAGGGGCTCGGGAAGTTAATTAAATACCATTTGGAGGCATTTAATGTTCGAGCAAAAACGGCTGATTTTCGACAAAAGAGATAACACCCCCCATTACGTCATGCTTCAGAAATGTGGAAAATGGTCCGATTTCAAATGTTTTATTTTTGAACGTCAGTTCACATTTGTAGGTGGATCATCAGTGTTAGAGCTAAAATTAGCATGTTTAAAGTGATTTTCATGCTTCCAGGGGCCCAAAACACAAGATTTATGGAATGGTTAAAAGTGCATGAAAATGGCCAATTTACTCACTCTGAGTTCTCAAAAAGGGTTTCTTCACCCCGGGAAGTTAATTAAATACCATTTGGAGGCATTTAATGTTCGAGCAAAAACGGCTGATTTTCGACAAAAGAGATAACACCCCCCCATTACGTCATGCTTCAGAAATGTGGAAAATGGTCCGTTTTCAAATGTTTTATTTTTGAACGTCAGTTCACATTTGTAGGTGGATCATCAGTGTTAGAGCTAAAATTAGCATGTTTAAAGTGATTTTCATGCTTCCAGGGGCCCAAAACACAAGATTTATGGAATGGTTAAAAGTGCATGAAAATGGCCAATTTACTCACTCTGAGTTCTCAAAAAGGGTTTCTTCACCCCGGGAAGTTAATTAAATACCATTTGGAGGCATTTAATGTTCGAGCAAAAACGGCTGATTTTCGACAAAAGAGATAACACCCCCCCTTTACGTCATGCTTCAGAAATGTGGAAAATGGTCCGTTTTCAAATGTTTTATTTTTGAACGTCAGTTCACATTTGTAGGTGGATCATCAGTGTTAGAGCTAAAATTAGCATGTTTAAAGTGATTTTCATGCTTCCAGGGGCCCAAAACACAAGATTTATGGAATGGTTAAAAGTGCATGAAAATGGCCAATTTACTCACTCTGAGTTCTCAAAAAGGGTTTCTTCACCCCGGGAAGTTAATTAAATACCATTTGGAGGCATTTAATGTTCGAGCAAAAACGGCTGATTTTCGACAAAAGAGATAACACCCCCCCATTACGTCATGCTTCAGAAATGTGGAAAATGGTCCGTTTTCAAATGTTTTATTTTTGAACGTCAGTTCACATTTGTAGGTGGATCATCAGTGTTAGAGCTAAAATTAGCATGTTTAAAGTGATTTTCATGCTTCCAGGGGCCCAAAACACAAGATTTATGGAATGGTTAAAAGTGCATGAAAATGGCCAATTTACTCACTCTGAGTTCTCAAAAAGGGTTTCTTCACCCCGGGAAGTTAATTAAATACCATTTGGAGGCATTTAATGTTCGAGCAAAAACGGCTGATTTTCGACAAAAGAGATAACACCCCCCCATTACGCCATGCTTCAGAAATGTGGAAAATGGTCCGTTTTCAAATGTTTTATTTTTGAACGTCAGTTCACATTTGTAGGTGGATCATCAGTGTTAGAGCTAAAATTAGCATGTTTCAAGTGATTTTCATGCTTCCAGGGGCCCAAAACACAAGATTTATGGAATGGTTAAAAGTGCATGAAAATGGCCAATTTACTCACTCTGAGTTCTCAAAAAGGGTTTCTTCACCCCGGGAAGTTAATTAAATACCATTTGGAGGCATTTAATGTTCGAGCAAAAACGGCTGATTTTCGACAAAAGAGATAACACCCCCCCATTACGTCATGCTTCAGAAATGTGGAAAATGGTCCGTTTTCAAATGTTTTATTTTTGAACGTCAGTTCACATTTGTAGGTGGATCATCAGTGTTAGAGCTAAAATTAGCATGTTTAAAGTGATTTTCATGCTTCCAGGGGCCCAAAACACAAGATTTATGGAATGGTTAAAAGTGCATGAAAATGGCCAATTTACTCACTCTGAGTTCTCAAAAAGGGTTTCTTCACCCCGGGAAGTTAATTAAATACCATTTGGAGGCATTTAATGTTCGAGCAAAAACGGCTGATTTTCGACAAAAGAGATAACACCCCCCCATTACGTCATGCTTCAGAAATGTGGAAAATGGTCCGTTTTCAAATGTTTTATTTTTGAACGTCAGTTCACATTTGTAGGTGGATCATCAGTGTTAGAGCTAAAATTAGCATGTTTAAAGTGATTTTCATGCTTCCAGGGGCTCGGGAAGTTAATTAAATACCATTTGGAGGCATTTAATGTTCGAGCAAAAACGGCTGATTTTCGACAAAAGAGATAACACCCCCCCATTACGTCATGCTTCAGAAATGTGGAAAATGGTCCGTTTTCAAATGTTTTATTTTTGAACGTCAGTTCACATTTGTAGGTGGATCATCAGTGTTAGAGCTCAAAAATTAGCATGTTTAAAGTGATTTTCATGCTTCCAGGGGCTCGGGAAGTTAATTAAATACCATTTGGAGGCATTTAATGTTCGAGCAAAAACGGCTGATTTTCGACAAAAGAGATAACACCCCCCCATTACGTCATGCTTCAGAAATGTGGAAAATGGTCCGTTTTCAAATGTTTTATTTTTGAACGTCAGTTCACATTTGTAGGTGGATCATCAGTGTTAGAGCTAAAATTAGCATGTTTAAAGTGATTTTCATGCTTCCAGGGGCTCGGGAAGCTAATTAAATACCATTTGGAGGCATTTAATGTTCGAGCAAAAACGGCTGATTTTCGACAAAAGAGATAACACCCCCCCATTACGTCATGCTTCAGAAATGTGGAAAATGGTCCGTTTTCAAATGTTTTATTTTTGAACGTCAGTTCACATTTGTAGGTGGATCATCAGTGTTAGAGCTAAAATTAGCATGTTTAAAGTGATTTTCATGCTTCCAGGGGCTCGGGAAGTTAATTAAATACCATTTGGAGGCATTTAATGTTCGAGCAAAAACTGCTGATTTTCGACAAAAGAGATAACACCCCCCCATTACGTCATGCTTCAGAAATGTGGAAAATGGTCCGTTTTCAAATGTTTTATTTTTGAACGTCAGTTCACATTTGTAGGTGGATCATCAGTGTTAGAGCTAAAATTAGCATGTTTAAAGTGAATTTCATGCTTCCAGGGGCTCGGGAAGTTAATTAAATACCATTTGGAGGCATTTAATGTTCGAGCAAAAACGGCTGATTTTCGACAAAAGCGATAACACCCCCCCATTACGTCATGCTTCAGAAATGTGGAAAATGGTCCGTTTTCAAATGTTTTATTTTTGAACGTCAGTTCACATTTGTAGGTGGATCATCAGTGTTAGAGCTAAAATTAGCATGTTTAAAGTGATTTTCATGCTTCCAGGGGCCCAAAACACAAGATTTATGGAATGGTTAAAAGTGCATGAAAAGGGCCAATTTACTCACTCTGAGTTCTCAAAAAGGGTTTCTTCACCCCGGGAAGTTAATTAAATACCATTTGGAGGCATTTAATGTTCGAGCAAAAACGGCTGATTTTCGACAAAAGGGATAACACCCCCCCATTACGTCATGCTTCAGAAATGTGGAAAATGGTCCGTTTTCAAATGTTTTATTTTTGAACGTCAGTTCACATTTGTAGGTGGATCATCAGTGTTAGAGCTAAAATTAGCATGTTTAAAGTGATTTTCATGCTTCCAGGGGCTCGGGAAGTTAATTAAATACCATTTGGAGGCATTTAATGTTCGAGCAAAAATGGCTGATTTTCGACAAAAGAGATAACACCCCCCCATTACGTCATGCTTCAGAAATGTGGAAAATGGTCCGTTTTCAAATGTTTTATTTTTGAACGTCAGTTCACATTTGTAGGTGGATCATCAGTGTTAGAGCTAAAATTAGCATGTTTAAAGTGATTTTCATGCTTCCAGGGGCCCAAAACACAAGATTTATGGAATGGTTAAAAGTGCATGAAAATGGCCAATTTACTCACTCTGAGTTCTCAAAAAGGGTTTCTTCACCCCGGGAAGTTAATTAAATACCATTTGGAGGCATTTAATGTTCGAGCAAAAACGGCTGATTTTCGACAAAAGAGATAACACCCCCCCATTATGTCATGCTTCAGAAATGTGGAAAATGGTCCGTTTTCAAATGTTTTATTTTTGAACGTCAGTTCACATTTGTAGGTGGATCATCAGTGTTAGAGCTAAAATTAGCATGTTTAAAGTGATTTTCATGCTTCCAGGGGCTCGGGAAGTTAATTAAATACCATTTGGAGGCATTTAATGTTCGAGCAAAAACGGCTGATTTTCGACAAAAGAGATAACACCCCCCCATTACGTCATGCTTCAGAAATGTGGAAAATGGTCCGTTTTCAAATGTTTTATTTTTGAACGTCAGTTCACATTTGTAGGTGGATCATCAGTGTTAGAGCTAAAATTAGCATGTTTAAAGTGATTTTCATGCTTCCAGGGGCTCGGGAAGTTAATTAAATACCATTTGGAGGCATTTAATGTTCGAGCAAAAACGGCTGATTTTCGACAAAAGAGATAACACCCCCCCATTACGTCATGCTTCAGAAATGTGGAAAATGGTCCGTTTTCAAATGTTTTATTTTTGAACGTCAGTTCACATTTGTAGGTGGATCATCAGTGTTAGAGCTAAAATTAGCATGTTTAAAGTGATTTTCATGCTTCCAGGGGCTCGGGAAGTTAATTAAATACCATTTGGAGGCATTTAATGTTCGAGCAAAAACGGCTGATTTTCGACAAAAGAGATAACACCCCCCCATTACGTCATGCTTCAGAAATGTGGAAAATGGTCCGTTTTCAAATGTTTTATTTTTGAACGTCAGTTCACATTTGTAGGTGGATCATCAGTGTTAGAGCTAAAATTAGCATGTTTAAAGTGATTTTCATGCTTCCAGGGGCCCAAAACACAAGATTTATGGAATGGTTAAAAGTGCATGAAAATGGCCAATTTACTCACTCTGAGTTCTCAAAAAGGGTTTCTTCACCCCGGGAAGTTAATTAAATACCATTTGGAGGCATTTAATGTTCGAGCAAAAACGGCTGATTTTCGACAAAAGAGATAACACCCCCCCATTACGTCATGCTTCAGAAATGTGGAAAATGGTCCGTTTTCAAATGTTTTATTTTTGAACGTCAGTTCACATTTGTAGGTGGATCATCAGTGTTAGAGCTAAAATTAGCATGTTTAAAGTGATTTTCATGCTTCCAGGGGCCCAAAACACAAGATTTATGGAATGGTTAAAAGTGCATGAAAATGGCCAATTTACTCACTCTGAGTTCTCAAAAAGGGTTTCTTCACCCCGGGAAGTTAATTAAATACCATTTGGAGGCATTTAATGTTTGAGCAAAAACGGCTGATTTTCGACAAAAGAGATAACACCCCCCCATTACGTCATGCTTCAGAAATGTGGAAAATGGTCCGTTTTCAAATGTTTTATTTTTGAACGTCAGTTCACATTTGTAGGTGGATCATCAGTGTTAGAGCTAAAATTAGCATGTTTAAAGTGATTTTCATGCTTCCAGGGGCCCAAAACACAAGATTTATGGAATGGTTAAAAGTGCATGAAAATGGCCAATTTACTCACTCTGAGTTCTCAAAAAGGGTTTCTTCACCCCGGGAAGTTAATTAAATACCATTTGGAGGCATTTAATGTTCGAGCAAAAACGGCTGATTTTCGACAAAAGAGATAACACCCCCCCATTACGTCATGCTTCAGAAATGTGGAAAATGGTCCGTTTTCAAATGTTTTATTTTTGAACGTCAGTTCACATTTGTAGGTGGATCATCAGTGTTAGAGCTAAAATTAGCATGTTTAAAGTGATTTTCATGCTTCCAGGGGCTCGGGAAGTTAATTAAATACCATTTGGAGGCATTTAATGTTCGAGCAAAAACGGCTGATTTTCGACAAAAGAGATAACACCCCCCCATTACGTCATGCTTCAGAAATGTGGAAAATGGTCCGTTTTCAAATGTTTTATTTTTGAACGTCAGTTCACATTTGTAGGTGGATCATCAGTGTTAGAGCTAAAATTAGCATGTTTAAAGTGATTTTCATGCTTCCAGGGGCCCAAAACACAAGATTTATGGAATGGTTAAAAGTGCATGAAAATGGCCAATTTACTCACTCTGAGTTCTCAAAAAGGGTTTCTTCACCCCGGGAAGTTAATTAAATACCATTTGGAGGCATTTAATGTTCGAGCAAAAACGGCTGATTTTCGACAAAAGAGATAACACCCCCCCATTACGTCATGCTTCAGAAATGTGGAAAATGGTCCGTTTTCAAATGTTTTATTTTTGAACGTCAGTTCACATTTGTAGGTGGATCATCAGTGTTAGAGCTAAAATTAGCATGTTTAAAGTGATTTTCATGCTTCCAGGGGCTCGGGAAGTTAATTAAATACCATTTGGAGGCATTTAATGTTCGAGCAAAAACGGCTGATTTTCGACAAAAGAGATAACACCCCCCCATTACGTCATGCTTCAGAAATGTGGAAAATGGTCCGTTTTCAAATGTTTTATTTTTGAACGTCAGTTCACATTTGTAGGTGGATCATCAGTGTTAGAGCTAAAATTAGCATGTTTAAAGTGATTTTCATGCTTCCAGGGGCTCGGGAAGTTAATTAAATACCATTTGGAGGCATTTAATGTTCGAGCAAAAACGGCTGATTTTCGACAAAAGAGATAACACCCCCCCATTACGTCATGCTTCAGAAATGTGGAAAATGGTCCGTTTTCAAATGTTTTATTTTTGAACGTCAGTTCACATTTGTAGGTGGATCATCAGTGTTAGAGCTAAAATTAGCATGTTTAAAGTGATTTTCATGCTTCCAGGGGCTCGGGAAGTTAATTAAATACCATTTGGAGGCATTTAATGTTCGAGCAAAAACGGCTGATTTTCGACAAAAGAGATAACACCCCCCCATTACGTCATGCTTCAGAAATGTGGAAAATGGTCCGTTTTCAAATGTTTTATTTTTGAACGTCAGTTCACATTTGTAGGTGGATCATCAGTGTTAGAGCTAAAATTAGCATGTTTAAAGTGATTTTCATGCTTCCAGGGGCTCGGGAAGTTAATTAAATACCATTTGGAGGCATTTAATGTTCGAGCAAAAACTGCTGATTTTCGACAAAAGAGATAACACCCCCCCATTACGTCATGCTTCAGAAATGTGGAAAATGGTCCGTTTTCAAATGTTTTATTTTTGAACGTCAGTTCACATTTGTAGGTGGATCATCAGTGTTAGAGCTAAAATTAGCATGTTTAAAGTGATTTTCATGCTTCCAGGGGCCCAAAACACAAGATTTATGGAATGGTTAAAAGTGCATGAAAATGGCCAATTTACTCACTCTGAGTTCTCAAAAAGGGTTTCTTCACCCCGGGAAGTTAATTAAATACCATTTGGAGGCATTTAATGTTCGAGCAAAAACGGCTGATTTTCGACAAAAGGGATAACACCCCCCCATTACGTCATGCTTCAGAAATGTGGAAAATGGTCCGTTTTCAAATGTTTTATTTTTGAACGTCAGTTCACATTTGTAGGTGGATCATCAGTGTTAGAGCTAAAATTAGCATGTTTAAAGTGATTTTCATGCTTCCAGGGGCTCGGGAAGTTAATTAAATACCATTTGGAGGCATTTAATGTTCGAGCAAAAATGGCTGATTTTCGACAAAAGAGATAACACCCCCCCATTACGTCATGCTTCAGAAATGTGGAAAATGGTCCGTTTTCAAATGTTTTATTTTTGAACGTCAGTTCACATTTGTAGGTGGATCATCAGTGTTAGAGCTAAAATTAGCATGTTTAAAGTGATTTTCATGCTTCCAGGGGCCCAAAACACAAGATTTATGGAATGGTTAAAAGTGCATGAAAATGGCCAATTTACTCACTCTGAGTTCTCAAAAAGGGTTTCTTCACCCCGGGAAGTTAATTAAATACCATTTGGAGGCATTTAATGTTCGAGCAAAAACGGCTGATTTTCGACAAAAGAGATAACACCCCCCCATTACGTCATGCTTCAGAAATGTGGAAAATGGTCCGTTTTCAAATGTTTTATTTTTGAACGTCAGTTCACATTTGTAGGTGGATCATCAGTGTTAGAGCTAAAATTAGCATGTTTAAAGTGATTTTCATGCTTCCAGGGGCTCGGGAAGTTAATTAAATACCATTTGGAGGCATTTAATGTTCGAGCAAAAACGGCTGATTTTCGACAAAAGAGATAACACCCCCCCATTACGTCATGCTTCAGAAATGTGGAAAATGGTCCGTTTTCAAATGTTTTATTTTTGAACGTCAGTTCACATTTGTAGGTGGATCATCAGTGTTAGAGCTAAAATTAGCATGTTTAAAGTGATTTTCATGCTTCCAGGGGCCCAAAACACAAGATTTATGGAATGGTTAAAAGTGCATGAAAATGGCCAATTTACTCACTCTGAGTTCTCAAAAAGGGTTTCTTCACCCCGGGAAGTTAATTAAATACCATTTGGAGGCATTTAATGTTCGAGCAAAAACGGCTGATTTTCGACAAAAGAGATAACACCCCCCCATTACGTCATGCTTCAGAAATGTGGAAAATGGTCCGTTTTCAAATGTTTTATTTTTGAACGTCAGTTCACATTTGTAGGTGGATCATCAGTGTTAGAGCTAAAATTAGCATGTTTAAAGTGATTTTCATGCTTCCAGGGGCCCAAAACACAAGATTTATGGAATGGTTAAAAGTGCATGAAAATGGCCAATTTACTCACTCTGAGTTCTCAAAAAGGGTTTCTTCACCCCGGGAAGTTAATTAAATACCATTTGGAGGCATTTAATGTTCGAGCAAAAACGGCTGATTTTCGACAAAAGAGATAACACCCCCCCATTACGTCATGCTTCAGAAATGTGGAAAATGGTCCGTTTTCAAATGTTTTATTTTTGAACGTCAGTTCACATTTGTAGGTGGATCATCAGTGTTAGAGCTAAAATTAGCATGTTTAAAGTGATTTTCATGCTTCCAGGGGCCCAAAACACAAGATTTATGGAATGGTTAAAAGTGCATGAAAATGGCCAATTTACTCACTCTGAGTTCTCAAAAAGGGTTTCTTCACCCCGGGAAGTTAATTAAATACCATTTGGAGGCATTTAATGTTCGAGCAAAAACGGCTGATTTTCGACAAAAGAGATAACACCCCCCCATTACGTCATGCTTCAGAAATGTGGAAAATGGTCCGTTTTCAAATGTTTTATTTTTGAACGTCAGTTCACATTTGTAGGTGGATCATCAGTGTTAGAGCTAAAATTAGCATGTTTAAAGTGATTTTCATGCTTCCAGGGGCCCAAAACACAAGATTTATGGAATGGTTAAAAGTGCATGAAAATGGCCAATTTACTCACTCTGAGTTCTCAAAAAGGGTTTCTTCACCCCGGGAAGTTAATTAAATACCATTTGGAGGCATTTAATGTTCGAGCAAAAACGGCTGATTTTCGACAAAAGAGATAACACCCCCCCATTACGTCATGCTTCAGAAATGTGGAAAATGGTCCGTTTTCAAATGTTTTATTTTTGAACGTCAGTTCACATTTGTAGGTGGATCATCAGTGTTAGAGCTAAAATTAGCATGTTTAAAGTGATTTTCATGCTTCCAGGGGCCCAAAACACAAGATTTATGGAATGGTTAAAAGTGCATGAAAATGGCCAATTTACTCACTCTGAGTTCTCAAAAAGGGTTTCTTCACCCCGGGAAGTTAATTAATACCATTTGGAGGCATTTAATGTTCGAGCAAAAACGGCTGATTTTCGACAAAAGAGATAACACCCCCCCCTTACGTCATGCTTCAGAAATGTGGAAAATGGTCCGTTTTCAAATGTTTTATTTTTGAACGTCAGTTCACATTTGTAGGTGGATCATCAGTGTTAGAGCTAAAATTAGCATGTTAAAGTGATTTTCATGCTTCCAGGGGCCCAAAACACAAGATTTATGGAATGGTTAAAAGTGCATGAAAATGGCCAATTTACTCACTCTGAGTTCTCAAAAAGGGTTTCTTCACCCCGGGAAGTTAATTAAATACCATTTGGAGGCATTTAATGTTCGAGCAAAAACGGCTGATTTTCGACAAAAGAGATAACACCCCCCCATTACGTCATGCTTCAGAAATGTGGAAAATGGTCCGTTTTCAAATGTTTTATTTTTGAACGTCAGTTCACATTTGTAGGTGGATCATCAGTGTTAGAGCTAAAATTAGCATGTTTAAAGTGATTTTCATGCTTCCAGGGGCTCGGGAAGTTAATTAAATACCATTTTGAGGCATTTAATGTTCGAGCAAAAACGGCTGATTTTCGACAAAAGAGATAACACCCCCCCATTACGTCATGCTTCAGAAATGTGGAAAATGGTCCGTTTTCAAATGTTTTATTTTTGAACGTCAGTTCACATTTGTAGGTGGATCATCAGTGTTAGAGCTAAAATTAGCATGTTTAAAGTGATTTTCATGCTTCCAGGGGCCCAAAACACAAGATTTATGGAATGGTTAAAAGTGCATGAAAATGGCCAATTTACTCACTCTGAGTTCTCAAAAGGGTTTCTTCACCCCGGGAAGTTAATTAAATACCATTTGGAGGCATTTAATGTTCGAGCAAAAACGGCTGATTTTCGACAAAAGAGATAACACCCCCCATTACGTCATG
This sequence comes from Lissotriton vulgaris, assembly GCF_964263255.1. NCBI lineage: Eukaryota > Metazoa > Chordata > Amphibia > Caudata > Salamandridae > Lissotriton > Lissotriton vulgaris. The sequence continues at coordinate 14,424 of NW_028247101.1, read as the reverse complement.
CTTCAGAAATGTGGGAAATGGTCCGTTTTCAAATGTTTTATTTTTGAACGTCAGTTCACATTTGTAGGTGGATCATCAGTGTTAGAGCTAAAATTAGCATGTTTAAAGTGATTTTCATGCTTCCAGGGGCTGCGGGAAGTTAATTAAATACCATTTGGAGGCATTTAATGTTCGAGCAAAAACGGCTGATTTTCGACAAAAGAGATAACACCCCCCCATTACGTCATGCTTCAGAAATGTGGAAAATGGTCCGTTTTCAAATGTTTTATTTTTGAACGTCAGTTCACATTTGTAGGTGGATCATCAGTGTTAGAGCTAAAATTAGCATGTTTAAAGTGATTTTCATGCTTCCAGGGGCCCAAAACACAAGATTTATGGAATGGTTAAAAGTGCATGAAAATGGCCAATTTACTCACTCTGAGTTCTCAAAAAGGGTTTCTTCACCCCGGGAAGTTAATTAAATACCATTTGGAGGCATTTAATGTTCGAGCAAAAACGGCTGATTTTCGACAAAAGAGATAACACCCCCCCATTACGTCATGCTTCAGAAATGTGGAAAATGGTCCGTTTTCAAATGTTTTATTTTTGAACGTCAGTTCACATTTGTAGGTGGATCATCAGTGTTAGAGCTAAAATTAGCATGTTTAAAGTGATTTTCATGCTTCCAGGGGCTCGGGAAGTTAATTAAATACCATTTGGAGGCATTTAATGTTCGAGCAAAAACGGCTGATTTTCGACAAAAGAGATAACACCCCCCCATTACGTCATGCTTCAGAAATGTGGAAAATGGTCCGTTTTCAAATGTTTTATTTTTGAACGTCAGTTCACATTTGTAGGTGGATCATCAGTGTTAGAGCTAAAATTAGCATGTTTAAAGTGATTTTCATGCTTCCAGGGGCTCGGGAAGTTAATTAAATACCATTTGGAGGCATTTAATGTTCGAGCAAAAACGGCTGATTTTCGACAAAAGAGATAACACCCCCCCATTACGTCATGCTTCAGAAATGTGGAAAATGGTCCGTTTTCAAATGTTTTATTTTTGAACGTCAGTTCACATTTGTAGGTGGATCATCAGTGTTAGAGCTAAAATTAGCATGTTTAAAGTGATTTTCATGCTTCCAGGGGCTCGGGAAGTTAATTAAATACCATTTGGAGGCATTTAATGTTCGAGCAAAAACGGCTGATTTTCGACAAAAGAGATAACACCCCCCCATTACGTCATGCTTCAGAAATGTGGAAAATGGTCCGTTTTCAAATGTTTTATTTTTGAACGTCAGTTCACATTTGTAGGTGGATCATCAGTGTTAGAGCTAAAATTAGCATGTTTAAAGTGATTTTCATGCTTCCAGGGGGCTCGGAAGTTAATTAAATACCATTTGGAGGCATTTAATGTTCGAGCAAAAACGGCTGATTTTCGACAAAAGAGATAACACCCCACCATTACGTCATGCTTCAGAAATGTGGAAAATGTCCGTTTTCAAATGTTTTATTTTTGAACGTCAGTTCACATTTGTAGGTGGATCATCAGTGTTAGAGCTAAAATTAGCATGTTTAAAGTGATTTCATGCTTCCAGGGGCCCCAAAACACAAGATTTATGGAATGGTTAAAAGTGCATGAAAATGGCCAATTTACTCACTCTGAGTTCTCAAAAAGGGTTTCTTCACCCCGGGAGTTAATTAAATACCATTTGGAGGCATTTAATGTTCGAGCAAAAACGGCTGATTTTCGACAAAAGAGATAACACCCCCCCATTACGTCATGCTTCAGAAATGTGGAAAATGGTCCGTTTTCAAATGTTTTATTTTTGAACCGTCAGTTCACATTTGTAGGTGGATCATCAGTGTTAGAGCTAAAATTAGCATGTTTAAAGTGATTTTCATGCTTCCAGGGGCCCAAAAACACAAGATTTATGGAATGGTTAAAAGTGCATGAAAATGGCCAATTTACTCACTCTGAGTTCTCAAAAAAGGGTTTCTTCACCCCGGGAAGTTAATTAAATACCATTTGGAGGCATTTAATGTTCGAGCAAAAACGGCTGATTTTCGACAAAAGAGATAACACCCCCCCATTACGTCATGCTTCAGAAATGTGGAAAATGGTCCGTTTTCAAATGTTTATTTTTGAACGTCAGTTCACATTTGCAGGTGGATCATCAGTGTTAGAGCTAAAATTAGCATGTTTAAAGTGATTTTCATGCTTCAGGGGCCCAAAACACAAGATTTATGGAATGGTTAAAAGTGCATTAAAATGGCCAATTTACTCACTCTGAGTTCTCAAAAAGGGTTTCTTCACCCCGGGAAGTAATTAAATACCATTTGGAGGCATTTAATGTTCGAGCAAAACGGCTGATTTTCGACAAAAAGAGATACACACCCCCCCATTACGTCATGCTTCAGAAATGTGGAAAATGGTCAGTTTTCAATGTTTTATTTTTGAACGTCAGTTCACATTTGTAGGTGGATCATCAGTGTTAGAGCTAAAATTAGCATGTTTAAGTGATTTTCATGCTTCCAGGGGCTCGGGAAGTTAATTAAATACCATTTGGAGGCATTTAATGTTCGAGCAAAACGGCTGATTTTCGACAAAAGAGATAACACCCCCCCATTACGTCATGCTTCAGAAATGTGGAAATGGTCCGTTTTCAAATGTTTTATTTTTGAACGTCAGTTCACATTTGTAGGTGGATCATCAGTGCTAGAGCTAAATTAGCATGTTTAAAGTGATTTTCATGCTTCCAGGGGCTCGGGAAGTTAATTAAATACCATTTGGAGGCATTTAATGTTCGGGCAAAAACGGCTGATTTTCGACAAAAGAGATAACACCCCCCATTACGTCATGCTTCAGAAATGTGGAAAATGGTCCGTTTTCAAATGTTTTATTTTTGAACGTCAGTTCACATTTGTAGGTGGATCATTAGTGTTAGAGCTAAAATTAGCATGTTTAAAGTGATTTTTCATGCTTCCAGGGGCTCGGGAAGTTAATTAAATACCATTTGGAGGCATTTAATGTTCGAGCAAAAACGGCTGATTTTCGACAAAAGAGATAACACCCCCCCATTACGTCATGCTTCAGAAATGTGGAAAATGGTCCGTTTTCAAATGTTTTATTTTTGAACGTCAGTTCACATTTGTAGGTGGATCATCAGTGTTAGAGCTAAAATTAGCATGTTTAAAGTGATTTTCATGCTTCCAGGGGCTCGGGAAGTTAATTAAATACCATTTGGAGGCATTTAATGTTCGAGCAAAAACGGCTGATTTTCGACAAAAGAGATAACACCCCCCCATTACGTCATGCTTCAGAAATGTGGAAAATGGTCCGTTTTCAAATGTTTTATTTTTGAACGTCAGTTCACATTTGTAGGTGGATCATCAGTGTTAGAGCTAAAATTAGCATGTTTAAAGTGATTTTCATGCTTCCAGGGGCCCAAAACACAAGATTTATGGAATGGTTAAAAGTGCATGAAAATGGCCAATTTACTCACTCTGAGTTCTCAAAAAGGGTTTCTTCACCCCGGGAAGTTAATTAAATACCATTTGGAGGCATTTAATGTTCGAGCAAAAACGGCTGATTTTCGACAAAAGAGATAACACCCCCCCATTACGTCATGCTTCAGAAATGTGGAAAATGGTCCGTTTTCAAATGTTTTATTTTTGAACGTCAGTTCACATTTGTAGGTGGATCATCAGTGTTAGAGCTAAAATTAGCATGTTTAAAGTGATTTTCATGCTTCCAGGGTCTCGGGAAGTTAATTAAATACCATTTGGAGGCATTTAATGTTCGAGCAAAAACGGCTGATTTTCGACAAAAGAGATAACACCCCCCCATTACGTCATGCTTCAGAAATGTGGAAAATGGTCCGTTTTCAAATGTTTTATTTTTGAACGTCAGTTCACATTTGTAGGTGGATCATCAGTGTTAGAGCTAAAATTAGCATGTTTAAAGTGATTTTCATGCTTCCAGGGGCCCAAAACACAAGATTTATGGAATTGTTAAAAGTGCATGAAAATGGCCAATTTACTCACTCTGAGTTCTCAAAAAGGGTTTCTTCACCCCGGGAAGTTAATTAAATACCATTTGGAGGCATTTAATGTTCGAGCAAAAACGGCTGATTTTCGACAAAAGAGATAACACCCCCCCATTACGTCATGCTTCAGAAATGTGGAAAATGGTCCGTTTTCAAATGTTTTATTTTTGAACGTCAGTTCACATTTGTAGGTGGATCATCAGTGTTAGAGCTAAAATTAGCATGTTTAAAGTGATTTTCATGCTTCCAGGGGCCCAAAACACAAGATTTATGGAATGGTTAAAAGTGCATGAAAATGGCCAATTTACTCACTCTGAGTTCTCAAAAAGGGTTTCTTCACCCCGGGAAGTTAATTAAATACCATTTGGAGGCATTTAATGTTCGAGCAAAAACGGCTGATTTTCGACAAAAGAGATAACACCCCCCCATTACGTCATGCTTCAGAAATGTGGAAAATGGTCAGTTTTCAAATGTTTTATTTTTGAACGTCAGTTCACATTTGTAGGTGGATCATCAGTGTTAAAGCTAAAATTAGCATGTTTAAAGTGATTTTCATGCTTCCAGGGGCTCGGGAAGTTAATTAAATACCATTTGGAGGCATTTAATGTTCGAGCAAAAACGGCTGATTTTCGACAAAAGAGATAACACCCCCCCATTACGTCATGCTTCAGAAATGTGGAAAATGGTCCGTTTTCAAATGTTTTATTTTTGAACGTCAGTTCACATTTGTAGGTGGATCATCAGTGTTAGAGCTAAAATTAGCATGTTTAAAGTGATTTTCATGCTTCCAGGGGCTCGGGAAGTTAATTAAATACCATTTGGAGGCATTTAATGTTCGGGCAAAAACGGCTGATTTTCGACAAAAGAGATAACACCCCCCCATTACGTCATGCTTCAGAAATGTGGAAAATGGTCCGTTTTCAAATGTTTTATTTTTGAACGTCAGTTCACATTTGTAGGTGGATCATCAGTGTTAGAGCTAAAATTAGCATGTTTAAAGTGATTTTCATGCTTCCAGGGGCTCGGGAAGTTAATTAAATACCATTTGGAGGCATTTAATGTTCGAGCAAAAACGGCTGATTTTCGACAAAAGAGATAACACCCCCCCCATTACGTCATGCTTCAGAAATGTGGAAAATGGTCCGTTTTCAAATGTTTTATTTTTGAACGTCAGTTCACATTTGTAGGTGGATCATCAGTGTTAGAGCTAAAATTAGCATGTTTAAAGTGATTTTCATGCTTCCAGGGGCTCGGGAAGTTAATTAAATACCATTTGGAGGCATTTAATGTCCGAGCAAAAACGGCTGATTTTCGACAAAAGAGATAACACCCCCCCATTACGTCATGCTTCAGAAATGTGGAAAATGGTCCGTTTTCAAATGTTTTATTTTTGAACGTCAGTTCACATTTGTAGGTGGACCATCAGTGTTAGAGCTAAAATTAGCATGTTTAAAGTGATTTTCATGCTTCCAGGGGCCCAAAACACAAGATTTATGGAATGGTTAAAAGTGCATGAAAATGGCCAATTTACTCACTCTGAGTTCTCAAAAAGGGTTTCTTCACCCCGGGAAGTTAATTAAATACCATTTGGAGGCATTTAATGTTCGAGCAAAAACGGCTGATTTTCGACAAAAGAGATAACACCCCCCCATTACGTCATGCTTCAGAAATGTGGAAAATGGTCCGTTTTCAAATGTTTTATTTTTGAACGTCAGTTCACATTTGTAGGTGGATCATCAGTGTTAGAGCTAAAATTAGCATGTTTAAAGTGATTTTCATGCTTCCAGGGTCTCGGGAAGTTAATTAAATACCATTTGGAGGCATTTAATGTTCGAGCAAAAACGGCTGATTTTCGACAAAAGAGATAACACCCCCCCATTACGTCATGCTTCAGAAATGTGGAAAATGGTCCGTTTTCAAATGTTTTATTTTTGAACGTCAGTTCACATTTGTAGGTGGATCATCAGTGTTAGAGCTAAAATTAGCATGTTTAAAGTGATTTTCATGCTTCCAGGGGCCCAAAACACAAGATTTATGGAATGGTTAAAAGTGCATGAAAATGGCCAATTTACTCACTCTGAGTTCTCAAAAAGGGTTTCTTCACCCCGGGAAGTTAATTAAATACCATTTGGAGGCATTTAATGTTCGAGCAAAAACGGCTGATTTTCGACAAAAGAGATAACACCCCCCCATTACGTCATGCTTCAGAAATGTGGAAAATGGTCCGTTTTCAAATGTTTTATTTTTGAACGTCAGTTCACATTTGTAGGTGGATCATCAGTGTTAGAGCTAAAATTAGCATGTTTAAAGTGATTTTCATGCTTCCAGGGGCCCAAAACACAAGATTTATGGAATGGTTAAAAGTGCATGAAAATGGCCAATTTACTCACTCTGAGTTCTCAAAAAGGGTTTCTTCACCCCGGGAAGTTAATTAAATACCATTTGGAGGCATTTAATGTTCGAGCAAAAACGGCTGATTTTCGACAAAAGAGATAACACCCCCCCATTACGTCATGCTTCAGAAATGTGGAAAATGGTCCGTTTTCAAATGTTTTATTTTTGAACGTCAGTTCACATTTGTAGGTGGATCATCAGTGTTAGAGCTAAAATTAGCATGTTTAAAGTGATTTTCATGCTTCCAGGGGCTCGGGAAGTTAATTAAATACCATTTGGAGGCATTTAATGTTCGAGCAAAAACGGCTGATTTTCGACAAAAGAGATAACACCCCCCCATTACGTCATGCTTCAGAAATGTGGAAAATGGTCCGTTTTCAAATGTTTTATTTTTGAACGTCAGTTCACATTTGTAGGTGGATCATCAGTGTTAGAGCTAAAATTAGCATGTTTAAAGTGATTTTCATGCTTCCAGGGGCTCGGGAAGTTAATTAAATACCATTTGGAGGCATTTAATGTTCGAGCAAAAACGGCTGATTTTCGACAAAAGAGATAACACCCCCCCATTAGGTCATGCTTCAGAAATGTGGAAAATGGTCCGTTTTCAAATGTTTTATTTTTGAACGTCAGTTCACATTTGTAGGTGGATCATCAGTGTTAGAGCTAAAATTAGCATGTTTAAAGTGATTTTCATGCTTCCAGGGGCCCAAAACACAAGATTTATGGAATGGTTAAAAGTGCATGAAAATGGCCAATTTACTCACTCTGAGTTCTCAAAAAGGGTTTCTTCACCCCGGGAAGTTAATTAAATACCATTTGGAGGCATTTAATGTTCGAGCAAAAACGGCTGATTTTCGACAAAAGAGATAACATCCCCCCATTACGTCATGCTTCAGAAATGTGGAAAATGGTCCGTTTTCAAATGTTTTATTTTTGAACGTCAGTTCACATTTGTAGGTGGATCATCAGTGTTAGAGCTAAAATTAGCATGTTTAAAGTGATTTTCATGCTTCCAGGGGCTCGGGAAGTTAATTAAATACCATTTGGAGGCATTTAATGTTCGAGCAAAAACGGCTGATTTTCGACAAAAGAGATAACACCCCCCCATTACGTCATGCTTCAGAAATGTGGAAAATGGTCCGTTTTCAAATGTTTTATTTTTGAACGTCAGTTCACATTTGTAGGTGGATCATCAGTGTTAGAGCTAAAATTAGCATGTTTAAAGTGATTTTCATGCTTCCAGGGGCTCGGGAAGTTAATTAAATACCATTTGGAGGCATTTAATGTTCGAGCAAAAACGGCTGATTTTCGACAAAAGAGATAACACCCCCCCATTACGTCATGCTTCAGAAATGTGGAAAATGGTCCGTTTTCAAATGTTTTATTTTTGAACGTCAGTTCACATTTGTAGGTGGACCATCAGTGTTAGAGCTAAAATTAGCATGTTTAAAGTGATTTTCATGCTTCCAGGGGCCCAAAACACAAGATTTATGGAATGGTTAAAAGTGCATGAAAATGGCCAATTTACTCACTCTGAGTTCTCAAAAAGGGTTTCTTCACCCCGGGAAGTTAATTAAATACCATTTGGAGGCATTTAATGTTCGAGCAAAAACGGCTGATTTTCGACAAAAGAGATAACACCCCCCCATTACGTCATGCTTCAGAAATGTGGAAAATGGTCCGTTTTCAAATGTTTTATTTTTGAACGTCAGTTCACATTTGTAGGTGGATCATCAGTGTTAGAGCTAAAATTAGCATGTTTAAAGTGATTTTCATGCTTCCAGGGGCTCGGGAAGTTAATTAAATGCCATTTGGAGGCATTTAATGTTCGAGCAAAAACGGCTGATTTTCGACAAAAGAGATAACACCCCCCCATTACGTCATGCTTCAGAAATGTGGAAAATGGTCCGTTTTCAAATGTTTTATTTTTGAACGTCAGTTCACATTTGTAGGTGGATCATCAGTGTTAGAGCTAAAATTAGCATGTTTAAAGTGATTTTCATGCTTCCAGGGGCTCGGGAAGTTAATTAAATACCATTTGGAGGCATTTAATGTTCGAGCAAAAACGGCTGATTTTCGACAAAAGAGATAACACCCCCCCATTACGTCATGCTTCAGAAATGTGGAAAATGGTCCGTTTTCAAATGTTTTATTTTTGAACGTCAGTTCACATTTGTAGGTGGATCATCAGTGTTAGAGCTAAAATTAGCATGTTTAAAGTGATTTTCATGCTTCCAGGGGCTCGGGAAGTTAATTAAATACCATTTGGAGGCATTTAATGTTCGAGCAAAAACGGCTGATTTTCGACAAAAGAGATAACACCCCCCCATTACGTCATGCTTCAGAAATGTGGAAAATGGTCCGTTTTCAAATGTTTTATTTTTGAACGTCAGTTCACATTTGTAGGTGGATCATCAGTGTTAGAGCTAGTATTAGCATGTTTAAAGTGATTTTCATGCTTCCAGGGGCTCAGGAAGTTAATTAAATACCATTTGGAGGCATTTAATGTTCGAGCAAAAACGGCTGATTTTCGACAAAAGAGATAACACCCCCCCATTACGTCATGCTTCAGAAATGTGGAAAATGGTCCGTTTTCAAATGTTTTATTTTTGAACGTCAGTTCACATTTGTAGGTGGATCATCAGTGTTAGAGCTAAAATTAGCATGTTTAAAGTGATTTTCATGCTTCCAGGGGCTCGGGAAGTTAATTAAATACCATTTGGAGGCATTTAATGTTCGAGCAAAAACGGCTGATTTTCGACAAAAGAGATAACACCCCCCCATTACGTCATGCTTCAGAAATGTGGAAAATGGTCCGTTTTCAAATGTTTTATTTTTGAACGTCAGTTCACATTTGTAGGTGGATCATCAGTGTTAGAGCTAAAATTAGCATGTTTAAAGTGATTTTCATGCTTCCAGGGGCTCGGGAAGTTAATTAAATACCATTTGGAGGCATTTAATGTTCGAGCAAAAACGGCTGATTTTCGACAAAAGAGATAACACCCCCCCATTACGTCATGCTTCAGAAATGTGGAAAATGGTCCGTTTTCAAATGTTTTATTTTTGAACGTCAGTTCACATTTGTAGGTGGATCATCAGTGTTAGAGCTAAAATTAGCATGTTTAAAGTGATTTTCATGCTTCCAGGGGCTCGGGAAGTTAATTAAATACCATTTGGAGGCATTTAATGTTCGAGCAAAAACGGCTGATTTTCGACAAAAGAGATAACACCCCCCCATTACGTCATGCTTCAGAAATGTGGAAAATGGTCCGTTTTCAAATGTTTTATTTTTGAACGTCAGTTCACATTTGTAGGTGGATCATCAGTGTTAGAGCTAAAATTAGCATGTTTAAAGTGATTTTCATGCTTCCAGGGGCTCGGGAAGTTAATTAAATACCATTTGGAGGCATTTAATGTTCGAGCAAAAACGGCTGATTTTCGACAAAAGAGATAACACCCCCCCATTACGTCATGCTTCAGAAATGTGGAAAATGGTCCGTTTTCAAATGTTTTATTTTTGAACGTCAGTTCACATTTGTAGGTGGATCATCAGTGTTAGAGCTAAAATTAGCATGTTTAAAGTGATTTTCATGCTTCCAGGGGCCCAAAACACAAGATTTATGGAATGGTTAAAAGTGCATGAAAATGGCCAATTTACTCACTCTGAGTTCTCAAAAAGGGTTTCTTCACCCCGGGAAGTTAATTAAATACCATTTGGAGGCATTTAATGTTCGAGCAAAAACGGCTGATTTTCGACAAAAGAGATAACACCCCCCCATTACGTCATGCTTCAGAAATGTGGAAAATGGTCCGTTTTCAAATGTTTTATTTTTGAACGTCAGTTCACATTTGTAGGTGGATCATCAGTGTTAGAGCTAAAATTAGCATGTTTAAAGTGATTTTCATGCTTCCAGGGGCCCAAAACACAAGATTTATGGAATGGTTAAAAGTGCATGAAAATGGCCAATTTACTCACTCTGAGTTCTCAAAAAGGGTTTCTTCACCCCGGGAAGTTAATTAAATACCATTTGGAGGCATTTAATGTTCGAGCAAAAACGGCTGATTTTCGACAAAAGAGATAACACCCCCCCATTACGTCATGCTTCAGAAATGTGGAAAATGGTCCGTTTTCAAATGTTTTATTTTTGAACGTCAGTTCACATTTGTAGGTGGATCATCAGTGTTAGAGCTAAAATTAGCATGTTTAAAGTGATTTTCATGCTTCCAGGGGCTCGGGAAGTTAATTAAATACCATTTGGAGGCATTTAATGTTCGAGCAAAAACGGCTGATTTTCGACAAAATAGATAACACCCCCCCATTACGTCATGCTTCAGAAATGTGGAAAATGGTCCGTTTTCAAATGTTTTATTTTTGAACGTCAGTTCACATTTGTAGGTGGATCATCAGTGTTAGAGCTAAAATTAGCATGTTTAAAGTGATTTTCATGCTTCCAGGGGCTCGGGAAGTTAATTAAATACCATTTGGAGGCATTTAATGTTCGAGCAAAAACGGCTGACTTTCGACAAAAGAGATAACACCCCCCCATTACGTCATGCTTCAGAAATGTGGAAAATGGTCCGTTTTCAAATGTTTTATTTTTGAACGTCAGTTCACATTTGTAGGTGGATCATCAGTGTTAGAGCTAAAATTAGCATGTTTAAAGTGATTTTCATGCTTCCAGGGGCCCAAAACACAAGATTTATGGAATGGTTAAAAGTGCATGAAAATGGCCAATTTACTCACTCTGAGTTCTCAAAAAGGGTTTCTTCACCCCGGGAAGTTAATTAAATACCATTTGGAGGCATTTAATGTTCGAGCAAAAACGGCTGATTTTCGACAAAAGAGATGACACCCCCCCATTACGTCATGCTTCAGAAATGTGGAAAATGGTCCGTTTTCAAATGTTTTATTTTTGAACGTCAGTTCACATTTGTAGGTGGATCATCAGTGTTAGAGCTAAAATTAGCATGTTTAAAGTGATTTTCATGCTTCCAGGGGCTCGGGAAGTTAATTAAATACCATTTGGAGGCATTTAATGTTCGAGCAAAAACGGCTGATTTTCGACAAAAGAGATAACACCCCCCCATTACGTCATGCTTCAGAAATGTGGAAAATGGTCCGTTTTCAAATGTTTTATTTTTGAACGTCAGTTCACATTTGTAGGTGGATCATCAGTGTTAGAGCTAAAATTAGCATGTTTAAAGTGATTTTCATGCTTCCAGGGGCCCAAAACACAAGATTTATGGAATGGTTAAAAGTGCATGAAAATGGCCAATTTACTCACTCTGAGTTCTCAAAAAGGGTTTCTTCACCCCGGGAAGTTAATTAAATACCATTTGGAGGCATTTAATGTTCGAGCAAAAACGGCTGATTTTCGACAAAAGAGATAACACCCCCCCATTACGTCATGCTTCAGAAATGTGGAAAATGGTCCGTTTTCAAATGTTTTATTTTTGAACGTCAGTTCACATTTGTAGGTGGATCATCAGTGTTAGAGCTAAAATTAGCATGTTTAAAGTGATTTTCATGCTTCCAGGGGCCCAAAACACAAGATTTATGGAATGGTTAAAAGTGCATGAAAATGGCCAATTTACTCACTCTGAGTTCTCAAAAAGGGTTTCTTCACCCCGGGAAGTTAATTAAATACCATTTGGAGGCATTTAATGTTCGAGCAAAAACGGCTGATTTTCGACAAAAGAGATAACACCCCCCCATTACGTCATGCTTCAGAAATGTGGAAAATGGTCCGTTTTCAAATGTTTTATTTTTGAACGTCAGTTCACATTTGTAGGTGGATCATCAGTGTTAGAGCTAAAATTAGCATGTTTAAAGTGATTTTCATGCTTCCAGGGGCTCGGGAAGTTAATTAAATACCATTTGGAGGCATTTAATGTTCGAGCAAAAACGGCTGATTTTCGACAAAAGAGATAACACCCCCCCATTACATCATGCTTCAGAAATGTGGAAAATGGTCCGTTTTCAAATGTTTTATTTTTGAACGTCAGTTCACATTTGTAGGTGGATCATCAGTGTTAGAGCTAAAATTAGCATGTTTAAAGTGATTTTCATGCTTCCAGGGGCTCGGGAAGTTAATTAAATACCATTTGGAGGCATTTAATGTTCGAGCAAAAACGGCTGATTTTCGACAAAAGAGATAACACCCCCCCATTACGTCATGCTTCAGAAATGTGGAAAATGGTCCGTTTTCAAATGTTTTATTTTTGAACGTCAGTTCACATTTGTAGGTGGATCATCAGTGTTAGAGCTAAAATTAGCATGTTTAAAGTGATTTTCATGCTTCCAGGGGCTCGGGAAGTTAATTAAATACCATTTGGAGGCATTTAATGTTCGAGCAAAAACGGCTGATTTTCGACAAAAGAGATAACACCCCCCCATTACGTCATGCTTCAGAAATGTGGAAAATGGTCCGTTTTCAAATGTTTTATTTTTGAACGTCAGTTCACATTTGTAGGTGGATCATCAGTGTTAGAGCTAAAATTAGCATGTTTAAAGTGATTTTCATGCTTCCAGGGGCTCGGGAAGTTAATTAAATACCATTTGGAGGCATTTAATGTTCGAGCAAAAACGGCTGATTTTCGACAAAAGAGATAACACGCCCCCATTACGTCATGCTTCAGAAATGTGGAAAATGGTCCGTTTTCAAATGTTTTATTTTTGAACGTCAGTTCACATTTGTAGGTGGATCATCAGTGTTAGAGCTAAAATTAGCATGTTTAAAGTGATTTTCATGCTTCCAGGGGCCCAAAACACAAGATTTATGGAATGGTTAAAAGTGCATGAAAATGGCCAATTTACTCACTCTGAGTTCTCAAAAGGGTTTCTTCACCCCGGGAAGTTAATTAAATACCATTTGGAGGCATTTAATGTTCGAGCAAAAACGGCTGATTTTCGACAAAAGAGATAACACCCCCCCATTACGTCATGCTTCAGAAATGTGGAAAATGGTCAGTTTTCAAATGTTTTATTTTTGAACGTCAGTTCACATTTGTAGGTGGATCATCAGTGTTAGAGCTAAAATTAGCATGTTTAAAGTGATTTTCATGCTTCCAGGGGCTCGGGAAGTTAATTAAATACCATTTGGAGGCATTTAATGTTCGAGCAAAAACGGCTGATTTTCGACAAAAGAGATAACACCCCCCCATTACGTCATGCTTCAGAAATGTGGAAAATGGTCCGTTTTCAAATGTTTTATTTTTGAACGTCAGTTCACATTTGTAGGTGGATCATCAGTGTTAGAGCTAAAATTAGCATGTTTAAAGTGATTTTCATGCTTCCAGGGGCTCGGGAAGTTAATTAAATACCATTTGGAGGCATTTAATGTTCGGGCAAAAACGGCTGATTTTCGACAAAAGAGATAACACCCCCCCATTACGTCATGCTTCAGAAATGTGGAAAATGGTCCGTTTTCAAATGTTTTATTTTTGAACGTCAGTTCACATTTGTAGGTGGATCATCAGTGTTAGAGCTAAAATTAGCATGTTTAAAGTGATTTTCATGCTTCCAGGGGCTCGGGAAGTTAATTAAATACCATTTGGAGGCATTTAATGTTCGAGCAAAAACGGCTGATTTTCGACAAAAGAGATAACACCCCCCCATTACGTCATGCTTCAGAAATGTGGAAAATGGTCCGTTTTCAAATGTTTTATTTTTGAACGTAAGTTCACATTTGTAGGTGGATCATCAGTGTTAGAGCTAAAATTAGCATGTTTAAAGTGATTTTCATGCTTCCAGGGGCTCGGGAAGTTAATTAAATACCATTTGGAGGCATTTAATGTTCGAGCAAAAACGGCTGATTTTCGACAAAAGAGATAACACCCCCCCATTACGTCATGCTTCAGAAATGTGGAAAATGGTCCGTTTTCAAATGTTTTATTTTTGAACGTCAGTTCACATTTGTAGGTGGATCATCAGTGTTAGAGCTAAAATTAGCATGTTTAAAGTGATTTTCATGCTTCCAGGGGCCCAAAACACAAGATTTATGGA